>NC_079328.1:37975245-38065245 GCF_029931775.1 Euleptes europaea
AAACAGGAAGAGAAGGCCCTTTATATTGTGCGCGTAAATAAATGAGTGACCAAACAGAGCGAGGCTTAACATTATTTAAGCATTTCTGACTCCTGCTTTCATCAGCCACGAGGTTGAACACTGCGCAGTTCAGTTCTTTTCCAGATTATAGGTACGTGTGTGCGAGAGAGACTGTGATATATGGAAAGGGAAATGTTCCATTTTTTGACAAAGGTAGTGTAATTCTCCCACCAGGAAAGGTAGTTCAAAGGGAAATTTGACTAGCCCCCTATCCTTATTCCTTGTTTCCTACAGCGCTGTATCCGAGCCGCTCTGTATAGGTGACTGCATACATCAGGGAGTACTCTAAGTGTGTCTTTACAAGTATCCTGAATGCTGTTTGAGTATGGAAATTACCGACAAAAGAAATTAAGAGCAGGAACCCCATGATTAGACTAATGCATTGATCAAGTCAATTCTTCTCTGTTTCACTGCCAACACACCACATATAAAAGCGTCATTAAAGGAACGTTGCTGTCTCTCTTACTAATGGTCTACAATTTGAGCGAGCCCCGGATGATTGACAGGCTTTGCCAGGGCTGCCTGCGTTGTCTGAAAAAGCCACATCAGATCAGCGGAAGCTTTAAGCAAAGCATAAATTATAGATACACGTCTGTTTCTTTGATGATGGGAGACTGGAAGGTGCATCCCACTTCCATCACACAAAGAACCGCACTTTCATGCTGCTTTTTCACATTGTCACATCGCATTTGGAAAAACAACAGTGAAAACATAAATGTTCTCTCTCTATTTTTTTTTTTTAACAAACAGCCTGTTCAAAGCCAGCCTTAAAAGTTCTCCTTTCCCTCCCCCCTTTTGGAATTAATTAAACATAAAATGAGTGTTAAATTTCAAAGTTCAATGCAGCAAGCATTACGGCTTAGAGGGGGTTTATTTTATCTTATTTTTTAGCATCTATTTGTCACTGTTCAAAGTGGCTTTGCGCGGCAAAGTCACTGAGATGGGATCTTTGGAGCCATAAAGCCACCCTGAAATCAAAGATGTTCCCAAAGTAGCTCTCCTGTGTTTTTTTTTTTTTTAAGATGTTTTTTTGCTCTGTAAATTTTATTGCAGAAAGGTGATTCAATATCCTGCTTGCTGGGTGAGTGGGGAAGGAAGTCTGGCTTTGGCACGACAGTAAACAGTATATTTGGGGTTCGTCTGAATCCATCTCCTTATCATAGGAACATCATTCTGTATACAATGGGAAAAGGAGATTCTTCCCCTCTTAGTATACTGGCCTGTCTTAATTTTACACTGGAAAACGCTGCAGTCTGGTCTTTAGCATTATGAATGAAATGATGGTGCTTGTTCCACCTCTGCCGTTGGTTAACTGAATACAATCTGTATTTGGGCTGATACTGGGGAGCAAGAAGACAGCAGTTAATTACACACACGTACACACAAATACAAGACTGCCCCCCCCCCCACACCCCTCAGTATTTCTCAGCAAGGTGAATTGAAGACACTCCTGAATATGGACAGGATAGATCTGTGACATATCTCTCAGCTACACAGGAGGGAATTTATATATGTGGCAGAACAAAAGAAATCGTACCTTTTTCTATGCCTCTGATTGTTTTTTTGCTGCACTGTTGGGATGCAGTTTTGAAAATACTTTTAACATCATCATATCTTTGTAATTTTTTTTAAAAGGGGGGAGGGGATTTTGCTAAGGGGCAATTTTCTTTTAATAGAAAGCACTTGATTGGGCAAAGCTTAGTTGCCCTTTATAAAGGACTCGTCCTGTATCACTTCTTTTAAGAGATCAGACATTTCCTTCTCCCCGAAGGTTCAAAGATCGGTACGTTGACATAATGCTGCACCAGTCACTCCGGCGATGTAACGTAGATGGTCCGTATTCCCTGCGGACCGTGGCCTCTGTAACTGTGCCATCACTCACTTAACTTCACCTTATCTTTAAATAAGTTTAACCAGAAGGGACTTGTTCAAGTCGCCACCTCTTGAGTGATCTGAATTATTTATGGGATCTTCATATGTGCTCATTAAGCTTTATCTGGCTGGCCTGAGCGGAACTGTTTATTCGGCTCACCCATAAGTGCACTGCAAGGCTGGAATGAAAGTCAACCTTTCTCTCTCTCTCTCTCTCTCTTTCTCACTTTGCCCCCTTGTTGGGGCAAGAAGAAGAAGAGTTGATTTTATATGCCGACTTTCTCTACCACTTAATGGAGACTCAAACCACCTTACAATCACCTTCCCTTCCCCTCCCCACAACAGATACCCTGTGAGGTAAGTGGGGCTGAGAGAGCTCTAACAGAGCTGTAACTTGCCCAAGGTCGCCCAGCTGACTGTGGAGGAGTGGGGAAACCAATCCAGTTCACCAGATTAGCCTCCGCCGCTCATGTGGAGGAGTGGGGAATCAAACCCGGTTCTCCAGATCAGAATCCACCACTGCAATCCACCGCTCTTAACCACTATACCACACCGGCAAGGGGATGGAAATTGACAATCACCATATGATATAATTTCCCCATCATTCACCTCTTTGGCAGCAGGATTGTGTCCAAATGAATATACAGGTTGAGTACCCCTTATCCGGACTGCTTGGAACCAGAAGTGGTCTATATTTCAGATATTTCCGTATTTTGAAACATTTGCATATACATAATGAGTTATCTTGGGGATGGGACCCAAGTCTAAACACAAAAATCATTTATGTTTTATATACACTTTATGCACATAGCCTGAATGTAATTTTAAACAATATTTTTAATACTTTTGTGTACATTGAACCATCATAAATTAAATTGGTGTGCTGCTGAGGGCCTGTGGGTAATGTCTGCATGCCACTTCAAAATGTCTGGTTTTCGGGTCAGTCTGGATATCCCCAAACTGGATAATAAAGGATACTTAGCCGGTATTGGTTAGATCTGGTCAACGTTTCCAGTCAGTCTTTCTCAGTTCCTTTTCCGTCCCCAACCCACGTGGCACAACCTTTTTTGGTGGTCAGAAGGGACGAGCACTCCATTTTTACCAGCAGAAGATCTAGTAGGATTCAACCAATTATCAGTAAATGGAAAGATGTCAGGACATCATGGTTTCTTCCCCAGTTTCCAGAATCATCCACCTCGTCCCACTTAGTTGTTCCTTTCTTATTCCTTTGTGAAACCTCAAAAAACATATACACACAAGGAATTCACCACAGATCTATGAAGCTATATTGGTTACCACAGAGAGGAATGAGCCTTCTTTTCAGATAATTCATGTTTTTATTTAAAGAATTAGCAGCAGAGAACATGACCATTATGATTATAGGGTTTCACAATCACAAAAAAAATCTATTAACTTACTCAAGGTATCTCACTATTATAATAATAAACAATAATAAAAGCGGCCTTTAAAATGAGATGGAACCATGTTTTTCCAGTAAATTTGTCCCAGGAGTGGCACTTAAACTTTAAGTGTAATAATAACAATTAAAAATGCTGTGCTCTTGTATGGCAACTTTTCTAGCGAATGATCCCAATAAAGATTTCAAACTGTATATAAAGATTGCTCAGCTATCATTGGAAAGGACCACTTCCTGCCGTTTGAATATATAACGGCTTTTTAAAAAAAAAATGGGGATACAATCATTTCTCTACAGGGTATACTTTTGCCATTTACACGGCAGAAGCTTAACTGACTAATATCAAATTAGGCTCCAGTTGCAGAGAAAACACTCATAATAGTGCAAACTGTTTGTGATGCAGTCCTCCAGTTGTGGCCGTCATAAAACGAGTTACCCTAATCCAGCAGTCTTCGTCCATGGTCAAGTTTCAAGGAGATCTCAGAAAAAAGAACAGATCTACTCTCTTCCTCCGATGTGTGAACTTTTGCGTGAACAAGCACGAGAAAAGATCAGAGCCAACAAGCCGCCAACACAATGGAATGCAGGTCATGCAGTGGCAAACTGGGTCTAAAAATATTGGTTGCCAGGAGACAAAGGGGGCCCCACCCACAACTATAAAGCTATCATTTAATTTTTATTTAATTTTTATTTTTAACATATTGTCTAATGTTTAAGGGGCCCCACTTCATCAGGGGCCCACTGGGCCCACTTGCCATTGGGCAAGCTAACACAATGGCCAGTCCGCCACTGAGGCCATGTAAGGGCAAGAGACGCAGAGGAGAGGAGGCAGCTCCGGGAGAGAATTACACATTGGGGAGGCCTGAAGAAGATAAGATTAAGTTGGTGGCTGTAGCAACAAATCCAAAAATGGAGGCCAAAGGGGAAGGCTGGGGAGAGAAGAGAAAGATCAATGTATTATTACATATCACAATAGGGTTGCCAGCTCTGGGTTGGGAAATACCTGGAGATTTTTGGGGTGGAGCCACAAGAGGATGGTGTTTGTAGAGGGGAGGGACTTCAATGCCATAGAGTTCAATTGCCAAAGCGGCCATTTTCTCCAGGGGAACTGATTTCTGTGGTCTGGAGATCAGCTGTAATAGCAGGAGCTCTCCAGCCACCATCTGGAGGTTAGCAACCCTATATTGCAAACATTTGGGGAAAGGCAGCATGGTATAGCCCAATCTCATCAGACCTCCGAAGCTAAGCAGGGTCAGTATTTGGATCGGAGTAACAGCCTTCCATTTGTCAACAGGACATCAGTGGTGGAAAGTGCTGTCAAGTTGCAGCCAACTTACTGCAACCCTCATGGGCTTTTCAAGACAAAAGACAAATGTTTGCCATTGCCTCCCTCCGCATAGCGATCTGACACTTCCTTAGTGGTCTCCAATCGAAGTACTAACCATGGCTGCCCCTGCTTAGCTTCAGAGATATGATGAGATTTGGCTAGCCTGGGCCACCCAAGTAATGGAAGGAGATTAGAATCGACGTATTAGACTGCAGTTCGGACCTTCATGCCACATCTTCTGCAAGCATTTACAGAACAGCATGAGAGACTATTTCCTTCTGTTATGGTTGCTTGAGTCTAACCCAAAGAGTTTATCAAATATTTTAAATCTTTGATTGGGCTTACTGACTCAAGGGTAGACCATTTGTGTAAATAAGGGAAGCGATGGGTACAAAGAGGCCCTGGTATGAAAGACTGATTTCAAATGCTGAATGACCGTTTAGAATTTTGCTGGTCTTGCAAAATTCCACTCACCTGGGATGGTTGGCCTGCAACTTAATTGTTACAACATCCCTGCTAACCAATCAGTGATGAAAAATCTCACACACTGAATGTAATCTTTAACTGCACCATAGTAACTACACATGAATCATTCATATGAAGTATATCTTAATTTCTTTCTCCAGCTTCTGAAAATAAAACCAATGATCCTGTAACTTCAGCAATGTGTTAGAATTGCTTTTTTTCCTGATTAAGCCACTTGCGGAGGAAGTCAAGAAGATGCACAGGGCAGGCTTTACTCCCTTTTCCGTTTTCTGACTCCCCCGCCCCGTTCTGTCAATCCGAAGTCAACTGGAGAAGGAGAGCTCTTGGAAAACAGGCATTAAATCTTCACAGTGCTTCATGCTACCGCCTCACTTCCTAAAGACCAAATGAGCTCCTCACGTTGCTCAGCTTGATGGCAAAAGTTCCTGTTGTGGGACTCGGCACCACGTCACGGAGTCAAAAGTGGGAAGCCATCCTGACAAGGGTAGTGGAAGCTCTCGCCTGCACCAGTGAGATCTGGGTCATCTTAATTGATCCCAGCAGACTCTTCCGTTTCTGGGCTCCCTCAATATGCCCACCTAACTCATCACCCGGAGTAGCTCAACTCCTTGTCGAGCAGCTGAGACAATACCTCCAGGGAAGAGACGGTTCCTTGCCTTGCTCTAGGGAAGTTTCTTTAACCTCTTCGTTGCTGATCCAGGCTGCTGTGCACCTCCATGGGAGCATGGAGTTAGGTTCACGCTGAGGCTTCGTTATCTTTTTCTCCCGATCCCTTTAACAAAGGAATAATCTGATGTTCACTTCAGTAATAGGTTGATAACTGCACACATCTTATATGGGAGACATATATAAACCAGTATTGCAACTTGAGTCAATCTTACCAGATGTTTGTGTAATTGGTAATATATTATACAACCTATATACATGCCTGGTTTTATTTAAACTGTCTGTATATGTATATATAGCTGTAAATGTGTGCATATTTTACATGGGTTTCAATTGACCACTGGGGAAGGCCAAATAGGCCGAAATATGTCTGGCATGTGGTTATAGATATCAACCTTAGGAAATGCCATTGTGCTGTTTTAACGTTTTAAAATAATTTTAATCTTGACATAGCGCTTCTAATCAATTATATTTTCATTATTTATATTTTTCATGCCACCCAACCTTGGGTACCAAAGTTCACTTCAGTAATTCAGGGCTCAGTCGATGTTTTCTGTGCATTGCTTATACCATTGAAGGTGGCGCCATTTAATCTTTCCCAATAATTGGAGCAAGCGGGAAAATTAATGGATACATTTATCGCTTATTGCATGCTGCAGGGTGTAAAGTTGGAAGAACATACAATGCAGCTCCCAGGCTGACAATGCTATTGCAAGGGTCCCCCCCTTCACTTATTTCCATGTCTATTTGTTTATTATAATTATAGCCTACCTTTCCTTTGTCGTGGAACTCATGGTGGTGGGCTTGCTGTCTCGAAGTGTTTCCTGGATTGGTTTCTTCATCTAGTGTTCCTGGTGGCACAAGGAAGAAGAGTTTGATGCCTGGTTCTCAGGATTCCTGCCATGAGCTTGTGATGTCTAACAAGGACAATGGAAGAAACAGCCCCATATATGCCTTATTTAGGGTTGCCAACCTCCAAGTACTAGCTGGAGATCTCCTGCTATTACAACTGATCTCCAGCCAATAGAGATTGCAACCCTAGCCTTATTCCATTCCCAGAAACTTGGTCCCCATGTTGAAAGCTACCTCAGAAGGCAATCCCCCCAAAAAAGGTAAACACCAACAAACCACATGGCTTTGGACCCTGGGCTTTGCTTTAGGATACTCCTTAGTCATTGCAGATGAAGAGGACGGTTCATGTGAGACTGCCAAAGCATATTATCCTTTAAAGGAAGATCACAAATATGCTAAAACAGAGACTAATCCTGTACTGAGAGTTCATTATTTAGTTCCTTTTTATATTGATTTATGTGTATGTCGATGATTTTGATTCTATGCTTTTTGCTGGTGGTTTCATTAGGGTTGCCAGGTCCCTCTTGGCAACTGGTGGGAGGTTTTAGGGGTGGAACCTGATGAGGGTGGGGTTTGATGAGGAGAGGGACTTCAAAGCCATAGAGTCCAATTGTCAAAGTGGTCATTTTCTCCAGGTGAACTGATCTCTGTTGGTTGGAGATCAGTTGAAATAGCAGGAGATCTCCAGCTAGTACCTGGGGGTTGGCAACTCTATATGGCACTCAAGATAAGTTTTCTATTGTGTGTATTCAATTTCTTTTGAAACTGTTGGGGTGGGAACTAATTAAGTGGGGGCTTTGTTTGTTTGTTTTTGGTAACTGTAAAAGGAATTTCTTCCAAAGGAAGTAACTTTCTCTAGGCAATCACAATCATTTACATTTCCCCCTAACCCACTCTTGATTTCCCTTTGAGGTTTATATTGCCTGTGCCTCCTCTATATTTTTGAATTTCCTATGGAGCCATAGAGCAGGTTTAGCGTGGCGCATTGCTAAACAATTGCATTCACTTTCAGAAAGTTCTTTTCATTTTCTCTTGAAAAGGAGACCTAAGCTAAATACCAAAATTCCTTCACTGCCTCGTATGGCTGAGTGCACTAAAATGTAAAAACCTTGATTTAAGGGTTTTTGTATTCAAAGATCATAGGCAAGTATTCATTTGAAGGTTCAGTGGCATTTTGAAATGAGAACATCATATATAAAGATGTCAGCAATGGAGCCTCCCATGGAGAGGCTGAAAGGAAAAGAAGAAGAGAATGAATAGGAGGGTTTCTAGGTTCCAAGGAATTTTAACATCTCATTACGTAGATTACTCTACATGTAATTTTCCAATATTTCATATTATAAACTTTTGAATAGTATTGGTTAAAATTACTTACAGCCTGTCATCAACTTAGTCTTATTCATTATCTGCCTGATATTTAAAAAGAAAAGTTAAAAATGGCTGGTTTCAGTAAGTAAGCAATTTTCTGTTGATGCAAATCTTTCAACATTTCCAAAGCTTGCAACAGGAGAAAACATGGTGGATGGTGGGTGGGGGGAGAAACCAGGGGGTAGTGAGCTCTGAATGTCCCATGAGCAATATATGGTCTAATATATGTCACTAGCAAAAGTTCATGCAGAATTGCATTGTACTCCAAAAGTGCAGATTCTTCCCCACAATCCTTTGAGTTCTTTCTCACTGTTTCAGCCTTGCCAACAATGGTATTAGCATGAGATATCATGTTTTTGATTGGTCCCCAATTCCTCTCGTTAGTCAAATGAGCTGTGTGATAAATGTGCAGCTGTCGTAAGTGGTCGCATTCACCGAGCATCGCTAGATGGGTCTCCATGTTGGGTCTGATATCTGTCTTGCATCGTATCGATCCAGGGAAACCAAGGTCAATTATGAGCTCACCAGTCCAACCTGTGTCGTGAAATTTGTGTGTCCATCTTTCAACTTTTGCTTCCATAGCACCGCTGTAGACGGGCTATAAAAACAGCTGAGATGTCAGAAAGAAATGATGCCGTGGGTGTCTGAAGTTTTTAACAATTTCCTCATTGCAAGAAGTGATTCATATTTAGTGACTGTCTTCAAAAGTCTGGAGTTATGATACCTGCTGCCCTTGAGACCTACCACGAAGTGTCTTCTGCATTACCTACTGCAGATCTAAATTAAGTAATACAAGTTATCAGCAAGTTAAGTATTTTTGCAGATTTAACGTAACAGTTCACAGCTAAACCTCTCAAATAAGGAGCCCAAAGAAACATAGGGCCCCTAAGGATTCAGAGTCTATGGCTTTTTACATGGGTGTTTTGCTCCATCCTGAGTTGGTTTTTACGGTATGTGCCGACTTTCTCCACTACTTAAGAAAGAAACAAACCGGCTTACAATCACCTTCCCCTCCCCTCCCTACAACAGACACCTTGTGAGGTAGGTGGGGCTGAGAGAGCTCTAAGAGAGCTGTGACTAGCCCAAGGTCACCCAGCTGGCTTCATGTGTAGGAGTGGGGAAACCAAACTGGTTCACCATATTAGCGTCTGCCGTTCATGTGAAGGCATGGGGAATCAAACCCAGTTCTCCAGATCAGAGCTCCCCACTCCAAACCACCACTCTTAACTTTCACACCACGCTGCCATCATCTTCCAATCATTCTCCTTCCATCTACTTCCAAATCTTCTCCTGGTTTGCTTTCCCAGTTTGCTCCAGCTTTCCCAATCCTGCTTTGCTGTGATCTTTCCAGAAATCTTAAAGTGGGTGGGAACTTTTAACCCCATCCAATTCAGGGCTGTTCCCCCCTTCAGCTGGAAACCCCCCGCCCTTCACTACCAGTGGACATTTTACCCATTTTTAAGCTGCAACTATAGTGAACACATGAACACATGAAGCTGCCTTATACTGAACCAGACCCTTGGTCCATTAAGTAAGTATTGTCTATTCAGACTGGGGTCACAGGCAGGGGTCTTTCACATTACCTACTTGCCTGGTCCCTTTAACTGGAGATGCCGGGGACTGAACCTGGGACTTTCTGCATGCCAAGCAGAGGCTCTACCACTGAACCACAGCCCCTCCCCGAAAGTATTGTCCACTGGCAGCGGCTCTCCAGGGTCTCAGGCTGAGGTCTTTCACATCACCTACTTGCCTGGTCCCTTTAGCTGGAGATGCTGGGGATTGAACCTGGGACCTTCTGTATGCCAAGCAGATGCTGTACCTCTGAGCCATGGCCCTCTCCATGGCTCTCCAGGATCTTAGGAAGAGGTCTTTCATATCCCCTACTTGCCTAGTCCCTTTAACTGGAGATGCCAGGGATTGAACCTGGGACCTTCTGCATGCCAAGCAGATGCTCTACAAACTGAGCCACAGCCTCTTCCCCAATTGTATACTTACTATGGATTATTTAAAGCCAGCACAGAGTTTTCTGGCAGTGCAGGGAAGAGAACAGGTTACAAGGAGGTATGTGAATACCCTTGCATTCCCAGCAGCAAGAAGGGCACATGGGGAATCATCGCCATGTGGAAGCATCCTGTGTTCACAATAGCTCTAGGGCAGTTCTCAAAAGGTTTTCACTAAGTTCTCAAACCTGACCCCCCCTTAAGAACATAAGAAGAGCTTTGCTGAGTCAGACAGTGGTCCACCTAGTCCACTATCCTTTCTGGCACAAAGGCCAAGTAGTTACTAAAGAAGGCCAAGAAGAGGGCACAGAGGCAAAGGCTTTCCCTTGATGTTGCCTCCCGGCACCGGTGTTTGGAGGTTTACTGCCTCTGGATATGGAGGTCACCATGCCTAGTAGCTGAGAATGGACTTGTCCTCCATGAATCTGTCTCATCCTCAGTGTGGTGTGGTGGTTAGGAGAGGTGGATTCTGGAGAATCGGGTTAGATTCTCCACTCTTCCACATGAGCGGCGGATGCTAATCTGGTGAACTGGGTTGGTTTCTCCTACATGTGAAGCCGGCTGGGTGACTTTGGCTAGTCACATTTCTCTCAGAACTCTCTCAGGCCCACCTACCTCACAGGGTGTCTGTTTGTGGGGAGAGGATGGAAAGGTGATTGTAAGCCAGTTTGATTCTTCCTTAAGTGGTAGAGAAAGTTGGCATGTAAAAACCAATTCTTCTTCTTCCTCCTCCTCCTCCTCCTCCTCTTCTTCTTCTTCTTCATTTAAAGCTGTCTATGCCTGTGGCCATCACTACATTCTCTGGCAATGAATTCCACATTTTAATCACTCATTGTGTAAAGAGGCATTTCCTTTAGTTCACCCTTGCTGTGCCTCAGGTCAAGGGATAGCTACTGCGTCAAGTACAAGGCAATGGATGGCCACTGGTGATATCCTGAAGCCTTCCTATGCAGATGCCTGCTCCTATCTGCCCCCCCTCCCTTTGTGAGCTTTTCACAAGGCTTGCACGATTTTAGCCATTCACATCCAGGTTCTGGAAAAGCTCAAAACCTGGCAAGATGGGGGAAAAGTACCTTGAAAAGCATTTAAATTTATTTAGCATCCTTCAGACTGTAAAACAAAGGGGGAAGGGGAGGAGGGAAGCAACCAGGAGAAGAAATGAAGCAATATAAAGACAACCAGCCAAGCAACAACGCTGCCTTCTCAGAAACTCCAAATAAAAATTTCACTCAACCCCAACAGACCAGATGTCTCCAATTAAACTCAGAGGCAATTCAGAGTTTTTGCTGCTGTTTCCTTTTTTATGTAGTTTTCCGTTGAAGTCATATCCATACATCTTACACAAACCAGACGAGCGCGGAGTTCAACGTTTGCATGTTTTTGGAGGCTTAATTTTGTGGCAGCAACAGGACACTTTGTCAGACAATAACGTATGTACTGCAATATATTGTGCAGGATTGAACCTTCATAAATCTAGATGTAGCTGTCTGAGGTAGGGTTGCCAACCTGCTTGTGGTGGCTGGAGATCTCCTGCTTTTACAACTGATCTCCAGCCGATACAGATCAGTTCATCTCGAGAAAATGGCCACTTTGGCCATTGGACTCTATGGCATTGAAGTCCCTCCCCTGGTTGCAAAGAGGGACCTGGCAACCCTAGTATGAGGTAGGGTTGCCAACCTCCAGGTGGTGTGGAAATCAAACAAAACGGCTAGTGCCCTAAAGATATTGGTAAGCAAACAGTGGACACTTATGGCAAAAAAGAGCAAGAATCTATAATGCTATTAACAACAATATACTATAAAAGTAAGCACAAACATTTACATGAACTAGAGCTAATTGTACAACAAGAAAATACAAGTGCACACTCCTGTAGTTATTAGGTAAGTGGCAGAATAACTCTGTAGTTAGAAAAGTCCAAGAATGCCAAGGTAGGTAAACAGGTTTCCGGTAGAAGTCCTATTTCGCAGAAGCTTTTTCAATTGCTGGCAATCCCGCGACATGGAGTCATTGTTCCTTGGAACATGTGTTCCATTGATAAGGCTTGTAGCCGATCAGTGCTGGTGGATGGCGAATCTGTGTCATCTCTATGGCATTATACCCTGTTGAAGCCTCCATTCCCCAAACCTTTTCCTCCTCAGGCTCCACCCCCAAAATCTCCAGGAAATTCCCAACCCGGAGCTGGCAACGTTAATTCAACCCTAGAGCACAAAGATTTGTGTCTGATTGGGCCACAGACACCCAATATGCATGACTGGGATGTATGTCCAACTAACCCAACAGAGGCTAAGAGCTGTGATCCGGAAGCTCACTAGGGCTGTCAAAAAAAAAAAAATTTCAGTACAGTTCGGATTCGGCCGAATTTGGCCCTTGTGGGTTCGGTACGTGCCGAAGTCCGAACTCCCCCACTTCGGATCCGTTCAATTCGGTGGGAATTCAAAGTTCGGAAACAAATTCGGCCGAATAAAGCCATTAAAAACACAACCGCGCCTTTCCGCGGCTCTGGGGGGGGCATTTTTGGGCTTAGAGGTCCCAAACTTTTGGCAGAGCTTCAAAGGACGTTTATTGAAAGACTCCCCAAATTTTGTAAAGATTGGGTCAGGGGGGGCTGAGATATGGGCCCTGAAAGGGGTCCCCCCCACCCTTAATGTTGTGCATCTCTCAGCAGAGCTTGCCGCCCACGCACAAAGCTCCC
This sequence comes from Euleptes europaea, assembly GCF_029931775.1. NCBI lineage: Eukaryota > Metazoa > Chordata > Lepidosauria > Squamata > Sphaerodactylidae > Euleptes > Euleptes europaea. The sequence goes on from NC_079328.1 coordinate 37,987,986, forward strand.
AGCCCGACAACAGCAGAGAAATTAGCAAAACAACTGCAAACACAACCTTGTTAAACAACACCTTTGCAACACACAACTGAAACCTCCCCCCTCAAACCAGGGAGCGAGAGACTCGAGGGGGAACACACACCCCAGGCACAACCGACGAAAGCCCCCTTTGGCTTCCCCCCCCACCCACAGAAACTGCTCCCTCCCCACACACACACAGACTCTGCTTTCCCCCACACACACACACATACACAGGAGAAAAATTATAGATTAAAGCCCCCAAAGGGGTCTTACTGTGGCTGTCTTCTGTTCCATCAGGACGGGCTGTAATCCAAGATGATTCCAATTAGGCACGGAACGTTTTGCTCTGGAGAGGAGATGCACACAGGATCGGATCGGCTGCCCATTCATCCCAATAGGGGAAAGGGGAAAGGGGAAAGCCCATATCTCAGGACCCCCTGACCCAATGTTCACAAAACTTGGGGGGTTCCTTAAGAAGCTTCATCTGAAGTTCCAGTGAAAGTTTTGTGTCTGCACCCCCAAAAATGCGCCCCCTGCAGCCATGGAAAGAGAAAAGGGGGGGAGGCGATATTTCTGCCCCCACTGAACCCATCTTTACAAAACTTGGGTAGTATCTTAAGAATAATTCACTGAAGCTATGCTAAAAGTTTGGGGGCTATATCCCCAAAAAAGCGCCCCCTGCAGCCACATAAATGGAAAAGGGGGGGAGGGAAAAGGGGGAGAGCCCATATCTCGAGACCCCCTGACCCAATGTTTACAAAACTTGGGGGGTATCTTAAGAACACTGGTCTGAAACTCCGCTCAAAGTTTGGGATTTGTACCCCCAAAAATGCGCCCCCTGCAGCCATGGAAAAAAAAGGGGGGAGCCCATATCTCGGGACCCCCTGACCCAATGTTTACAAAACTTGGGGGGTACCTTAAGAAGCTTCATCTGAAGTTCCAGTGAAAGTTTTGTGTGTGCACCCCAAAAAATGCGCCCCCTGCAGCCACAGAAAGGAGCGAATGTGCACAAGCACCCCCACACACACACACGAGGATTTCGCTCTCTCTCTCTCTCTCCCTGGCCGGGCCGCACATCAGCTGATTCCTCCAGTACTCAATCCTGACTGATTGGCCAGAAGAAGACCCAGCTTGCCCACCGATTGGCCGGGGGAGGAGAATGTTGCTTACTGACGGTTATGCTGCTTACTGACGGCCGAATTGGCCGGATTTATTCGCGAACTCCCGAACTCGCTGAATTCGGCCCCCCCGGTTGCCCGCCAGTTTTGAGTTCGGATCCGTCCGAACAGAAAAGCAACGAATCAGGGGAAATTCGGTTGATTTTCAGTTCAGACCGAACCGAATTGACAGCCCTAAAGCTCACCAGTTCAAGCAGCATCTCAGCCACAAACTCAGAGAATGACCTTGGGCAACCCACCCTGAGCGTCCTCTCTACAACACACAGACAACAATACTGGCCTACCTTGCAGAGCTGTTAGGATTACTGTGATACTGTTCGTGAAATCTTAACTTTGAAAGTGCTATGCAATGAATCAGTATTATTATATGCTACATGCCTGATTTTTTTTGATGGTTGATATGTAATTGATATCATGCAATGCATAAAATAAGTCATGCAGCAAGACTATTGCAAACTATTTCATTTATAAGACACTGAAAAATGAATCAATGCAAAATCATAAATCATCCCATATTTAGGCCAGGAAAGATTTGCATTGACTTAATACGCTTCTTAAAAAAAAATCCCTCTGGTTTTTATTTGGAGACACAAATCAAAATTTGGTCCAGGGAAGAAAGGAACAACTTGGTGACACAGATAATGAAAACTGAAGTAAAGCAAAATTATAAATATGACATGAAGATTGAACCATACTGGGATGGATCCTATAAACTGCCAGCTCAAGGGGTTTGCAGGGGTTCATCTTCTCTGCTTTCCCTTTGCCCAGCAACTCCCTTATAACCCCCTCCCCTCAAGTTGATGCTGAGATCTGGGGAACCCATGTGGACAAAATGCCATGCACCATGGGGGTGAAGATAGGGTTGCCAACCTCCAGGTACTAGCTGGAGATCTCCTGCTATTACAACTGATCTCCAGTCGATAGAGATCCGTTCACCTGGAGAAAATGGCCACTCCCGTCCCCAAACCCCACCCTCCTCAGGCTCCGCCCCAAAAACCTCCCGCCAGTGGTGAGTAGGGACCTGGCAACCCTAGGTGAGGAGGTAAAATTAAGCATGAGTGGAGGAATCTCTCCACTTGTACAATACAGAGTGGGCATAATTTCATCCCATTTACCATCTCCACAGTGCTTCTCTATGCCCCAGTGTGATCCACAAGGATCTCTCAACTCTCAAAGTAACTCTTCAACATTTCAAGCAGAAACTCTGATTAATGAACATATTGTTGAACAATATTTTCCTGAACATGCACAACTTACCTTCCATCATGAAGATCTTTATGATGTGGTAAAAGCAGCTGCTGAAGGGACTTCTAAAAAATCTGCATAGCCATTCAGATCTCCAATGGCCAATCAAAAACCCTGGTGAGCAAAAGCCCCACCTGGCCCCACCCACTTTCTAAAAACACTCAGCAGGTACCACAAAAGGTGTTGCTGGTCACCACGTTGGGGACCCCTGGTTCAGAGGCTCAAGCTTACAACCTTTAGATCCTAATTTTTCTCATTGGGGTTTCAAATTATTGGGAGGGTCAGAATTGGGAGGGGCTGTGGCTCAGTGGTAGAGCATCTGCTTGGCATGCAGAAGGTCCCAGGTTCAATCCCCTGCATCTCCAGTTAAAGGGACTGGGCAAGTAGATGGTGTGAAAGACCTCTGCCTGAGACCCTGGAGAGCCACTGCATGTCTGAGTAGACAATACTGACTTTGATGGACCAAGGGTCTGATTCAGTATAAGGCAGCTTCATGTGTTCATGTGCAAAGAACTTAACATGGGATCTTATGTTGAGGGGATTGGCTTGTATTTCTTGAACAGGAGGCCCTCCCCTCTACACATCACAGGGCAAATTGCTTTTGAAATTTGGGGAATTTGTAAAAATATTATGGTGTTGGGGTCTGCTCTTCAAAGGCGGGGGAAGTGATTTTTAAAAAAAAAAAACCGAAGCCCTCAGGCATCCCTGAAATAGCTCTTTAGATGCTGGCCAATATATTTAATCTGCATCTCATGTCAATGAATAATTAGCAATTTACAGATAGTTCCTGAAATTATTAAAGAAAAAAAATGGTGCGTAATTATCTGCACATTAATTTTGCCTTCCACTTTGAGACGTGTTTTTTTAAGCTGCCGAGGCACTCGTGTCTTCGGTCTTTACTCTTTTCCCTAGTAATAAATTCAACTTCATCGCTGTTTATTTTTAATTACTCCTGTCTTGGTTTTCTTTGCTGTTTGTGGAGGCACGGGGAGCTCTCGCTACATAATTGAGGAGAGCCCTCCGCATGGCTTTGGAACGGTACCGTTTATTTTTGAAACGATTAAGCCCATTAACTGTTTGAACTTTGCCAGTTCAAATTTAGTCTTCCTGCCAAAACCAGCTTAAATATTTTGAAACCCAGCCCTTCATGGGACCACCTACAAATTTAAAAGAGAGATCTTTCAAAACATAACAAGGTTGAGCCTTCCCAATAACTTCTTTTTCTACATTGTGACAAAAATAACTTTGGGTAAGACTGGTTTCACATCACAGCTCTTTACCTAAGAACATTCTAGTTTATGTTTCTTTAAACACAACTTCTCTGAGGTAGAGGTCATGGATGCTCAGGGTTTCCAGCCTCCAATGGTTGGAGATCTCCCATCATTACAACTGATCTCCAGCCGACAGAGATCAGTTCCCCTGGAGAAAATGGCCACTTTGGCAACTGGACTCTATGGCATTGAAGTCCCTCCCCTTTCCAAACCCTGCCCTCCTCAGGCTCTGCCCCAAAAACCTTCCGCCGGTGGCGAAGAGGGGCCTGGAAACCCTAATGGCAAGTCAGAAGCAGAGGTTGTTTGCCATTCCCTTCCTCTGCAAAGTCTTCCTTGGTGGCCTCCCATCCAAGTACCAATCCTGCTTAGCTTCCCAGATCTGATGAGACTGGGCTATATCATTCCACATGCCCGTTGCATTGGTAACATCGTAAAAGTGTAAGGGCCCAATGCTTTTGCATTCATTGGACAGAATACTGGAAAATGGGAACAGGCTTGTTTCCCTTATATCCCTGTAAAAAGGGTAGGAGTTTAATGAAGACATTCAGTAAAGGGGCCTCAGCTATTACTCAGGGAGGGGGAGCCCCTAGAGGATCCTTTGGGGCTACAGCCCTGCTTCTTACCTCCCACTCGTCTTTTGGGTTAAATGCCCTCCTCAAATATATTGTTCTACGGGCAACAGTATTCTATCTACCAAACGATGTAATGGCTGCTCCTTTTATGGGAAGCCAAGATTTAATCCAGTAAGTCTGTGCGAATCAATATTCTTGTGAAATGACACCATGTTCGAGTTATTTTATGTTATGTTGATGGTTAGCTAATTTTGTAATGGAGACATTTCTTCTAGAAGCAGACATAGTATAATTTAGTGGTAAAAACGTCAATCATTAAGGGTTGTAGGCCTGCAGCGGGGCAGGAAGAGGGCAGATTTATTGATGGAAATGTATCTATATACTCTTTGTGGCACTTTGACCTGAAATATCCATTTTGGTTATAATTTTGTTTTGTGAAAATGACATCAACCGCAATCACTAATGTAAAAATGACACTGGAATGCTTTGTTCATCTTGACCTGATTTAAAAGTCTTGCTGCTGCATCTACAGTAACAGCTATTCAATGGGAAATAAATTAAAGCCCAGGATTTGAGCTTTCTGCTGCTGGTAGAGAAAGACCACAGTGAGTGCAAAAGAAACCGGCAGTATCTCACATGACACAGGGTAAACTAGGGTTGCCAACCTCCAGGTACTAGCTGGAGATCTCCTGCTACTACAACTGAACTCCAGCCGACAGAGATCAGTTCACCTGCAGAAAATGGATGCTTTGGCAATTGGACTCTATGGCACTGAAGTACCTCCCCTCCCCAAACCATGCCCTCCTCAGGCTCCACCCCAAAAACCTCCTGCCAGTGGCAAAGAGGGACCTGACAACCCTAGGGTAAACCCAGGTCTGTCACCAAGTGAGTGCTACCCAATGCTCTGATGTGTGTATTTGTATGAAATATCTGTGTCTGTCTGTCTGTCTGTCTGTCTGTCTGTCTGTCTGTCTATCTATCTATCTATCTATCTATCTATCTATCTATCTATCTATCTATCTATCTATCTATCTATCTATCTACGTGTCTGTCTGTCTGTCTGTCTGTCTGTCTGTCTGTCCCCTGCCTTTCTCCCCAATGGGAGAGGCTGGGTCATCATATATAGGTGAATGAGGTAGTAGAATGTCAGCTAGGGTTGCCAGGTCCCTCTTCACCACCGGCGGGAGGTTTTTGGGGTGGAGCCTGAGGAGGGCGGGTTTTGGGGAGGGGAGGGACTTCAGTGCCATAGAGTCCAATTGCCAAAGGGGCCATTTTCTCCAGGTGAACTGATCTCTATCGGCTGGAGGTCAGTTGTAATAGCAGGAGATCTCCAGCTAGTACCTGGAGGTTGAGCAAACCAAAATCAACACCTCTGCACTAATATCAAGGATAAGGAAAGTAGTGCAGGAATCTTAGGCTATAGTTACTACAACACAAATGAGTGAAACATCAAAGTGTAATCAATGCATACAATAGTGGAAAGGGACAAACATACAACTATATACAATGGTATTTCAATAGTCCACAAAGGTATGTAAAAATGTGTGTTTTTTTCAATAGTCCATAAGGGTACATAGATCCAAGAAGATTCCAATAGTTGGTCACAAGACCTCAGCAGATGTGTAAAAGACTATTATGAAAGGAAGACGATCGTTTCATTCTTCATCAGTTCCATTCCTATGTCAAAAATCATTCTATTAAAATATTACTACTAGGCATAGTAGGAATGGAACTGATGAAGAATGAAACGATCGTCTTCCTTTCATAATAGTCTTTTACACATCTGCTGAGGTCTTGTGACCAACTATTGGAATCTTCTTGGATCTATGTACCCTTATGGACTATTGAAAAAAACACATTTATACATACCTTTGTGGACTATTGAAATACCATTGTAGTATGTTTGTCCCTTTCCACTATTGTATGCATTGATTACACTTTGATGTTTCACTCATTTGTGTTGTAGTAACTATAGCCTAAGTACCTGGAGGTTGGCAACCCTAATGTCAGCCCATAAAACAAAACTCCTTGTAAAACTTTAGCCTGGAGAGAGGTTCTAATCAGTCCTTCTCCTGCAAAAAATCCCTTTAGATAAAAGCTAAAGGGAACTTTTAACCCAGAGAAGAATTTCTTTTTAAAAATATCTAGCCTAATAGAGTTCTGGAGAACTTAAAAGCTTGCATATTATTTTGTGCCAAAACTCTTAACTTGCAAGCCCTTCCCCTGAATCCAGATACGCAAAGCCTGGCTAAGGTTCAGCTGTAGTTAGGGCTGCCAGGTCCCCCTTCATCACGGACAAGAGATTTTTGGGGCAGAGCCTGAGGAGGGGACGGTTTGGGGAGGGGAGGGACTTCAATGCCATAGAGTCCAATTGCCAAAGCGACCATTTTCTCCAGGTGAACTGATCTCTATTGGCTGGAGATCAGTTGTAATAGCAGGAGATCTCCAGCTACTATCTGGAGATTGGCAACCCTAACTGTAGTGGGGAGGTACTTTGGTAATAAAAAGGGTTATATTACAGTTATATATGGTTGTATGTGTTTGGGGTGGTGCTTAGAGCATACAGTAGTGATGTGACTGTTTTGGCTGATAGGAATTGCAAATGTGGGTCTCCATGACATGTGGAGTGAGTGTGTAGGGGTTAATTGCCATCAAGCTGCTTCCAACTTGGAAAGACTTTGGACCAAGTCAATTAAATTCACTGCCAGTAATAATCTATGTGAGAACTGGTACAAACAATTTTTTAGATGGTACATCTCACCAATGGACATTAAAAAAATGAATGAATCATATGACTGCCAGTGCTGGAAATGTAAAGACAAAGATGGAACATATTTTCCTTTGTGGTGGACATGCAAGACAGTTAAGAAATTTTGGATACAAATTCATCAAGAAATGCAGAAAGTTTTAAGAATCAAATTTACTTTGAACCCAGAAACTATGTTGCTAGAAATTGAGCCAGATAACTTGGACAGAAACCATAGAGAAATATTTGGCTATCTGACAACGGCGGCTAGACTAGTACTGGCAGCATCTTGGAAACGGGAGGATATTCCAGATTTGGAAAAGTGGCAACAAAAGATGGACAAATTTACGGTGATGGCCAGACTGACCAGCTTGATGAAAGAGAAGACGACTGAAAAATCCCAAAAGAAATGGGAATGTTATTTTGATTATGATAAATGGAAAGGATAGATTGTTAGATATAAGGATCAGCTTATAAAATTTACTATATAGTATAGAAGGAATTTATTATCTAAAATGTAGAATATAAGAACAATGTATAAGATGTTTGAAATGTAAGATGAAATAGACTCCCCGAAGGAGTGCAAACTGTGTGAATGTATGTGTATATAATTTGTTTGTTTTTTTCTTGAAAATGTTAATAAAATATCTTTAAAAAAAAGCTGCTTTCAACTTATGGCGACCTTATGAATTAATGACTTTCAAAATATCTTATCATTAACAGCCTTGCAGGTCTTGCAAACTGAGGGCTGTGGCTTCCTTTATTGAGTCAATCTATCTCGTGCTGGGTCTTCCTCTTTTCCTGCTGCCTTCAACTTTTCCTAGCAATATTGTCTTTTCCAGTGAATCTTGTCTTCTCAGTGAGTAAGTACCACTGTTATAACACAACATTTATTCTTTTAAAAAGTGCATTTTTAATGCCATCAAGTAATAGCTGATTTCTCCAACTAACTGCCAAGTAGAATATGAATTTTTTAGATACTAGAAACCAGCCTGACACAAGTATAACAAACTAAAGATACTCTGTAATTATGTTTTATTCAGAAACCATCTTATAATACTGTATTACTGTATTGTTTTTATAAACGTAACGTTTACCCCTTCCCTTTTTCTCTTCCTGTACCCTTTAATTATATATATATATAAAAAAGTAATAGCTGATTTAGGGTGACCCCGTAGGGTTTTCAAGGCAAGAGACATTTGGGGGTGGGTTTCCATTGCCTGCCTCCTGTCATGACCCTGGTATTCCTTGGAGGTCTCCCAGCCAAATACCAACCAGGGTCAGGACAGAGAGGGTGTGACCGGCCCAAGGTCACTCAGCAAGCTTCCATGGCGCAAGTGGGACTTTGAACTTGGGTTTCCCAGGTCCTAGCCCTATAGCGCCTTGAAAAAATGATGCTAAAAAGTGTTATGTAAATTAGGCAAATAAATTGTAGAATGGTGAAACTGTGGGGAGGGAGATCAATAGTGAAAATGAATGTTTGGGGGATTTAGTAAAGGGGAAATTATTTAGGGGAACTAGGAAAATAATTGACAGTTGGGGAAAATATCAGAAAGATATGAATTTTGGGGCAGCAAGTGTGGAAGGAAAATAGATGTGTGATGAGAGAAAATAGTTTCAGTCATTATGGAGCAGATGAGTGGTAATATTATGTTTGGCTGTGGAATGAGTCCATCGGAATCCTATCTAGGCCAGGCTGAGCTCCACAAAGGAAGAAAGGCAAGATATAAACCCAAGAAATGAAAACAAACAGCCATTTAACTGACTCCTCAGATGGGCTGCCTCCTCAGACCAGTATAGCATTCTAAGCTCAGTCGGCTAGAACCTTCTAGAAACTCATAAGCAAGTCATGAAGAGGACAGCACCTGCTGGTTGCCCCCATCTGTGGTATTCAGAGATATGTTTCCTTGCAACATGGCTAAAGCCATCGGCAGACTTATCCTTCATGATGTGACTGACCCATTTTTCAAGCCATGTAAAGTAATGGACTTCGCCGCATCTTTCGTAACAGCAATTCTAAGATTTGATTAGAATCTAAGACTCGTAGGGCGAAAACGCACGGTCGCTTTATCCTCCTTTAATCCCTGCTTTAGCCAGGATCGAACGCACATTAGGCGAAACGCATGCGTTGGATCCTGGATGAATCCTGGCTGCAACAGGGATTAAAGGAGGATAAAACGACCATGCGTTTTCGCCAATAGGGTCGCCATGAGTCGGAAGCAACTTGACCGCACTTAACACACACACAAGATTTGATTGCAGGTTGTGTGATATACCTTTCCTTTCTTTCTTTTCCCCGCTCTACGTTGTTAAAACGTTCTTGGAGAAGTCTGGCTTCCCAGTGAATTCGGGTAACTTTTAATGCACACATGTTCTTTATAGACAAATGAAATGAGGGGAGAGGAAGCGGAAACAGGAAAGAGACAGGCCGTGTTCATTTTCAGCCAAAGTTGCCAACGGTCTGACTGGATTAAAAGAAGGAGAGAGAGAGAGAGAAGGAAACGTGGACGCACTCGTTGGCCCCTCCCCCGCTCCCCTAAAATTGCCATTTTAGCTCTGCTGTTTTGCATGGCTTAATATCTCCACAGTATCTCATTCACGCTGCTCGTAAAAGATCACATCACAGAAGTGCCTGGAAAATAAAATTTCATTGAAAGGGGACCCATCAAGTTTAAATGGAGGTTTATATTGCGGCATTATGAGAATACAGCTTGCCCATTTGCAACTCCCATGGCGGAAAGTGAAACTCCAAACAATTAAAGCCGCACAGACATCCTGTCGTGAAAGGTTGCTAGCTTTTTAAAAAGCTGCCGTGACCTCTCTTTGCTGGGCCTGTTCTTTGTTTAATTTAATGCCTTTATTAGCCCACAAAATCTTGGTTCCCTCATCATCCATTCAAAGAGTACCGAATGATGAATGTTTATATATGTGTATATTAAATTAAATATATATTATTTATATACTTAAATATATACTTATGTCTGTTGTAACTATGCCTACATGGACATTTTATATATAATTATATATAATATACACATTGATAGGGTTGCCAACCTCTAGGTACTAACCAAGAAAAGAAGAACCTAGGTTGTCAATATAATTATACCCAGACAAAAACAACCTACTATATTCTTTGCAAAAGCTTCTATTTCATATGTCATGCACCTACACTATACACAATATGCTAACTCTATAATTATTCTATCTCTATATATACAAAATATCCCACCTATGTGCTATATAACATAATTCTACAAACAACTCAATAATTACATTTCATAAAGATATCTCAAAGTTGGAGGGTAAAGTCTCCATGTGTAACAAGTGAAGTCCATGCGACATATCGCTATTTCTTCTTAAGGTAAGTGTCCATAAACACTGATGTTTTATCTGTATATTTCCAGGTACTAGCTGGAGATCTCCTGCTACTACAACTGATCTCCAGCCGATAGAGATCAGTTCACCTGGAGAAAATGGCCGTTTTGACCTTTGGACTCCATGGCATTGAAATCCCTCCCCTCCCCAAACTCCACCCTCCTCAGGCTCCGCCCCAAAAACCTTCCACCGGTGGTGAAGAGGGACCTGGCAACCCTATACATTCATGTGTGCAATGATAGGGAATTTCAGACTAATCTTTACTTCATGATAAGCCTTCATTAAGTCAGAGGTGGCAACCTCAGGGAAGTTCCATTTCAGATTTCATTCTGCATTTAGGTGGACGGCTGTGGTGGTCTGCGGTAGAAGAGCAAGATCCAAATTCAGTAGCACCTTAAAGACCAACAAGATTTCTCCAGTACAGGTTGAGTATCCCTTATCTGGGAAGTTTGGGGCCAGAAGTGTCCTGTATTTCAGATCTTCCCATATTGTGGAATATTTGCATATACATAGGGTTGCCAGGTCCCTCTTTGCCACCGGCAGGAGGTTTTGGGGGCAGTTCTTTCTCAGGCTACAGAAAGAAGGCAATGAAACTAGCATTTGTCAAGCCAAACCAGGATCTGAGTGATGGTCTGCGAGCGGAATCCTGGTTTCACAAACTAACCATAGTTCAAATAAACCATGCTTTCATGTGATGTCTGAAGTGAGCCAGACAGTGGGAGATTTGTGAATGGACCTCTTGCGGTTGTTAAAGATGCTCATAGCGGCCATGAATTAGGAGGTAATTGAATCAGGGCTGCAGTGCTGCAGGAGGGACATTAACTTTTCCCTCAGATCATTTTCCCAATTTAAACCTCTCCCTTTCTTTCTCACACTTGCGCACATAGCAGAAGTACTATTTGCAACATGTGGGAGAGGGAATATAGATATGATATCTGTATGAAACTTCTGTTTTTCCCATAATGGGACGAATAATAGCTCCAGGGGGGAAATGATTTCAATTAGAAAAATGGCATGAAAATTAGAAAAAAATGGCTATTAGTAGGGTTGCCAATGTTAGGCACAAAAATTGCCCAGGGCCATATGCTGGGAGAGTTTGAGGGCAGTTCCTGGGGAGGGTGCGGTTTGGGAGGATGTAATGGCACTTCTGGGTGTCCCTGTAGAATTTCCCCTAATCTCTATGGTAAAGACCATAGAGACATGGGGAAATTCCTGAAGTGTCACTATGGAGGTCATTTTCTGGCAATTTTCTCTCTCACTTCTCAGTAACTTAAGGATGGGGGATTGGGGCTGAATCCCTTCTGAAACCCTGCCCTCCTCAGGCTCTGCCCGAAAAATCCCCAGGTATTTTTAGGGTTGCCAACCTCTAGGTACCTGCTGGAGATCTCCTGCTGTTACAACAGCTCTTCAGCTGATAGAGTTCAGTTCACAAAGAGAAAATGGCTGCTTTGGCAATTGGACTCTATGGCATTGAAGTCCTTCCCCTCCCCAAACCCTGCCTTCCACAGTCTCTGCCCCAAAAACCTCCCACTGGTGGAGAGGAGGGACCTGGGAACTCTAGGTATTTCCCAACCCAGAGCTGACAACCCTACAACTCCAGTTTTGGAAAAGCAGTGGAGAGTTGGGGGCAGAGACTAAGGAGTGTGGAGTATGGGGAAGAGAAGGAGCCCAGCAGGAAGGTGATGCCATACATTTTACCCTCAGAAGCTGCTATTTCCTCCAGGGGAACTGATCTCTGTATTATGGAGAGCAGTTATAATTCTAGATCTTTAGGCCCCATCTACAGGCTGGCAGCCCTATGTCACAGACATATCCCTGTACCTATTCCACAGCCCACTGGTACCTCTAGTCTTTTATGCCCTGGAAGGAGAGACTCCACAGAGCAGAAAGTAGGGTTGCCAACCTCCAGGTACTAGCTGGAGATCTCCTGCTATTACAACTGATCTCCAGGCGACAGAGATCAGTTCCCCTGGCCGCTTTGGCAATTGGACTCTATGGCATTGAAGCCTCTCCCTCCCCAAACTCTGCTTTCCTCAGGCTCCTCCCCAAAAACCTCCCACTGGTGGTGAAGAGGAACCTGGCGTCCCTAGCAGAAAGACATATATTGGCAGGTAGGGTTGCCAACTGACCATAAGACCTCAGACAGACACGCTTTTTGTCTTTGGTTTGATGCACAGAAAGTAAAAAATCAAAGTCTTTTTATACCATGGAGATCAACAGGATTTCCTGCTAGTGTGTGCTAATCAAGCTGGTGTTAAAAGCAAAGTTATAGAGGGTGGTTGAAACATTGGAAGACCTAGGGATCAAAGATAGAATAAATTGAGTCACTGTTGTAAGGGAGGACATATGTTTTTCCCTACCTGTTTTATTTGTGCTGGTCATTGACTGTAATAAAATTTCTATTCTATTCCCTGCCCCAAGTCCTTGATATGGGGAAGGGCACCCATCCAATCAGAAGGACATTTGTTGACAGCAGCATTGAACAATCCAAGCAGCCTTGTTCCACCAGGATAGTAAACCTGACGGTCCTGTTTAATGTGTCTTTTGCTCCCCTTTCAGCATCATCTCATATGCTTTTATTGAAATATTCTTTCTCCTAAGCAGGAGAGAGACATTTTTCTCTCTCTGAGAAATAGCAGTGGGGGGAAAAAAACCCTCAGCAATGAGAATTAACCTTGATTACTACGGCAATTTACTAATCAAGACCCGCTAATCAAGCCTGAATTACCAGCTGCCTAATTCTTAAAAAAAAAAAAGTAACCAAAATTGAACATTTGGTAAACAACAGTATTATTTTGTGATGGGAAAGAATATCTGGCACATGGTCATGTTTATTTTCTGTGTTGATCGGTAGCCTGCAGTCCTTTCGAAATCTGGAGTTACGGAAACTTAATGGCGAAGTGGCGCCCGCCAGCCAAGATCATGCACAAAAAAGAGGCACCAGTGGGCAACATTGGAGGTGCCAAGAAACTGGGCGATTTCCTAATATTAGGGACATAGCTCGATCTCAGTGAAAGCAGAGGCAGTTTGCGTAATGATGTGAAATGCTCAGGATACTTTATCTATGCATATGTATTTGTAACCTAACAAACCGCCACAGATGTGGGTAGGAATTTGCCTAGTGGCAACGGGCAATCTCCCACCCCTGTTCTCGGTCCCCCACCCACAATAAATTGAGAAGCAGGAGAAAAATGGGTGGGTGGGGGTAAAACTGATGGCGATGCTCGAGGAATTTTCTGGAATTCCTTAGAGCATGGCCCAGAAACATCGCATCTATTGGCTTTCAACCCAGAAGTCACATCACGTCCTCCATACCACTCTAGGGATTCCCCTGAGACCATAGAGATTGGGGAAATTCTTAGAGTTTCACCAGGAAGTGATGTCACATTCTCATGAAATGCCACCCTCTGCAGGAACTGCTCCCCAAATCCCCTGGCATTTGCCAGTGCAGGGCTGGCAACCCTAGCACGTGGCTTGTGCGTATGTGCTTCCTGTGTGCCATTATGCAAACAGCTCAGGAGGAGAAAGCAGCACACATCCAGAGTGTCATGAATAGGAAGAGCTGAGCTTATCCTTGGACCCAGCAGCACACTCCTGAGTCCTTGAGATGATTATGTACAAGAAGGCTAGTAACTGAAAGCAGTGTGTGTCTTCCTGAATCAGTCTATTCCAAAATTGCTGTCAAACAGTTTAAAATTAGAAATGCTGACACAGTGGTCATTTATTCAGGGGAAATTTGCGTTTGGTTTGCTGCACAGTTTTCTGCTCTGAATTCTCAAACATCATATGCATGAGGGTCCCCCCCATTCCAGGAATACCTTGTGATTTATTAGGCATCCCCAGTGAATCACGGAGCTTCTGAGTCCCTCCCCCTGAAAATGCAGCCTTGTTGCACTTTACTTGGAGGGGGCGGGTCAACTCTTAAAGGGACTGCCTGTGCTTTTGCTGGGTATTCCTTCCCACCTTTCTTCAACAGCTCCCTCTCAGGAGCTGCCTTCCAACCTTTGCAGCCTTCTTCAGCATCTTCCTACACATTTCATGAAGGTTTAACTCCCTCTTTTGTGCTTTGCTTTGAAGGAAGGGGTTGGATGGGAGGGACAGACTCGTGGGAGGGAGAAGCCAAAATGGGCGTGGGGAGAGAAACCCGAAGTTAAGAGCTATGTGTGGAATTAGGGGGGAATTTGTGTTGCTCTTGCCTTGAAGCAGTATTTAAATTCATTATAAAACAGGATCCTAGTACTGTGGGGGAAGAACGAGGCCAGAGTGAAGTCATGTCTGAAAATCGGCAAAATCCTGAATAATGCAAAGGAAGCCTTAAAGCAGTCCAGCAGGGACTGCGAACTAAATATCCCTGCATAAATGGCCAGTGTGTTCTACCCTGCTTTAAGCACACTGCTAAAAAACAGAGTAAGTTCCAACATTGTTCTTGTTTACTTTGAGTTACCTAGTAAACCTATTTCAGTGAGCTTATAAATGAAGACCATTTTATTGTATTTATTTGATTTATATGTGCTACTTCATAGTAGAGCCCTCAAACCGGTTTACAACAAACCAAAAACAATAAAAAGCCAATAAAAGCCTCTTAAGTAATTGCATAAATAACAGCTATCATGGCATCAAAAACAAGATATACAATGGATTGGTGGGTATTTTTATTGACCTGCTGATTTACTGCTTGTCTGCCAGGTTATGGCTAATGCTTTTCAATGGTTTTAATTGCTGTTTTCAACTTTTATTAATTTCTAAATAACAAATCAATATAGACTTTTTCTGAAAGAAAAAGAGAAAAGTTTAGGCTGGGTGCCTCTTAAATGTGTGAAAACAAAGCAAAATTAAACAATAACAGGGAACACAGAAGCAGAATGAGGCCAACAAATACGAATAAAAGATTTTCCCTCACAAATTTAATAAAAGACAGCGACTGATATAAAAAGAAGAAGAGGAATGAGATACTAGAAATGCCCGAGTTCAGTAAAAAAGGAAGTGAATGTCGGCAGAGGGAGAATGAAGAGAAGGAGAATAAAGCATCATAGAATCATAGAGTTGGAAGTGACCACCAGGGTCATCTAGTCCAACCCCCTGCACAATGCAGGAAATTCACAACTACCTCCCCCCCACACACACCCCAGTGCCCAGAAGATGGCCAAGATGCCCTCTCTCTCATGAACTGCCTAAGTTCATAGAATCAGCATTGCTGACTGACGGCCATCTAGCCTCTGCTTAAAAACCTCCAGGGAAGGAGAACTTACCACCTCCCAAGGAAGCCTGTTCCACTGAGGAACCACTCTAACTGTTAGAAAATTCTTCCTAATGTCTAGATGGAAACTCTTTTGATTTAATTTCAACCCGTTGGTTCTGGTCCGACCTTCTGGGGCAACAGAAAACAACTCGGCACCATCCTCTATATGACAGCTCTTCAAGTACTTGAAGATGGTTATCATATCCCCTCTCGGTCTTCTGAGAAGGGGGAGGCTTTTAAAAAAGTGGATTCGATTTGTGTGTGTCACTTCCGATGTTTTATTGCATATCTTTGGCAAACTTCCCACAATTCCATAACCTGATGGGCTGAAATGGCAGCCATTTACAACAGAATGCAGTAGGGTTACAGGTCCCCCCAGCCATTGGTAGGGGATGGAGGGGGTAGTGTTGCCAGGTCCAGGTTGGGAAACTCCTGGAGATTTGGGGGTAGAGTCTTAGTGGGGTACAATGCCATACTGACCACCCTCCAAAGCAACCATTTTCTTCTGGGGAACTGATCTCTGTAGTCTGGAGATGAGCTGTAATTCCAGGGATCCCCAGGTCCCACCTGGAGGATGGCAACCCTAGAATGCAGTTGATGTGACAGCCAGCGTGGTGTAGTGGTTAACAACAGTGGACTCTGATCTGGAGAATTGCGTTTGGTTCCCCACTCCTCCACATGAGTGGTGGACTCTAATCTGGTGAACTGGGTTGGTTTCCCCACTCCTATGCATGAGGCCAGCTGGGTGACCTTGGGCTAGTCACTGTTCTCTTTGAGCTCTCTCAGCCTCAAATACCTCACGAGGTGTCTGTTGTGGGGAGAGGAAGGGAAGGAGATTGTAAGTCAGTTTGACTCTCCTTAAAAGGTAGAAAAATCAGCATATAAAAACCAACTCTTCTTCTTCTTCGTTGCATATTTCCTACAAGTAGCCACTGTTCTTCTGGATCAGGGCTAGCTAGTCATCTGTTGTGTCTACAAAAGAGGCTTTCCAGAGACATCTGATCCCTAGTGATTAGGAATTGTTCCCTGAGGTGGAAGGGTGCTTTCTTAAGATCCACCTTGCCAGGCTTGGCAGGGAGGATCTTAACAAAGCGCTCCCTGCCTGCCTTCCCAGGACTCCCGGGGAGGCAGGCAGGGGAAGCTTAGATCCACCCCAATTTTTTTCTGTATTTTTCGGGTTTGGGTTTATTAACCCGAAAATTTTCCAAAAATCTGGGGTTTCTGGGTTTTCCGAAAAATTTCAGGTTCAATAAACCCGAACCCAAAAAATACCAGAAAAAAAATCGGTGCACAGCCCTAATAGAATTATCCTGATTTCTGTTCCCTTTCCTTGAGTTTCTAGAAGTTCAAATCTCTGACTGAGATGGGATTCCTGATTCTAAGTGTATCTTCATCGATGCATGTATGTAAATACACACTGTCAGGATACTGCTGCTGACTCTTTGTCGCCCACCGCCAGATCATAACCATTTCCAAAATGTGTTTGAGTTGCTACAATTCTGCCATAAGTACAACCATCCCATCTTTAGCATCTGCTGGTAAAAGGTTCCGAGGCAGCAGGTAGCTAGAAAAGACCTTTCTCTGCCTCAGATCCTGCAGAGCTTCTGTCAGTCAGAATAGATCATACTGAGCTATATAGACCAATGGCCTATCAGCATATACTACAGGATACTGCAAGCTCTTAAGGCCTATCTATCCCCTTCCCATAACTGGCTCTCAGAATTCAAACAACATTGACTACTGGACATTTGAGGGGGGGCCTTCTTTTTAAAAAAAAATGTACACACTTTTTCTTTGCAATCTTCCAAGTATGGAGAAATCCTTGTTTCACTGCCTTTGTGATAGGCGCTTGACTATGAAGATTGCTAATAGAAAGAACAAGCTGGCAGCCTGTGCGAATCTGCAAGAAGGGGAAAGAACTATTTGGAAATCCTATTCCTCTCTCCAATCTCCCTCTCCATTACTATACAGGTTCTCAGATACCTTCGCTGGCTATTTCCTCTCCCTACTTTTCCCCCTCTCAACTGCTCTCAACATTCTCCCTTCTTGAAGCATATTCAGTTTTGATCATGTTGTCTGGGTTTTTGGTTGTGGTTGCGGTTGTTCTCTTTTACTTTTGTTTTATTTACACCAGGGTCCCCAACCTTTTTAAGCCTGTGCGCACCTTTGGTACTTTAAAAGAGGAAGGTGGGCACAACCAGAAAATGGCTGTCGCAAGAGGCAAAGAAAAGGGAGCATGCACACACACACTAGAGGAGGGGGTGGGTAAGGGGACCAGGTCTCTGCTTACTCTGCCCTCCAATTCTCAGCTGGGTGGCAGGGGGGCAATGCCTGGAAAAATGGCCTTTGCATCAATGGCGTAAGGTCACTTTCAGAAAATACATGGAAGTGACATCTCCATACTAGCACAATGCTAAAGAATTCACATCAAACTCTATGGTTTCCATAGAGTTTGGGGTAAATCTTAGAGTGTAGTGTTGGTATGGGGATATAACTTCTCAGTATTCGCAGGTATTGCACAATGTTTTTTGCCCCTGTCCCCAGCCCCCCACTCCTGCTGGTTGCCAGCCAATGTCTGGCAAACCTAGGGATGGGAAATAACACAGAGAGAAGAAGACTAGGGAGGGGGACAATAACACACACAAACTCAAAGAAGACCCCAATGAGAGAAAGGGATGGGCACCTTTATTTATATGACTGTAGCCAAGAAAAGTAGGAAGAAAGTAGATTCCTTTGAAATGTGGTATTGGAGGAGAGTGTTACAGATACTGTGTACTGCCAACACCCCCCCCCCAAAAAAAACCCCAGTGTGATAGAGATCAAATCAAGCCTGAACTGACCCTAGAAGCTAAAATGACTAAACTGAGGCTATCATAGGTTCTTGTAGGTTATCCAGGCTGTGTGACCGTGGTCTTGGTATTTTCTTTCCTGACATTTTACCAGCAGCTGTGGCAGGCATCTTCAGAGGAGTAACACTGAAGGACAGTGTCTTCGACAATATTTTGAGGCAATCACGCTAGGAAAAGAAAGACAATCACGCTAGGAAAAGTTGAAGGCAGCAGGAAAAGAGGAAGACCCAATAAGAGATGGATTGACTCAATAAAGGAAGCCACGGGCCTCAATTTGCAAGACCTGAGCAAGGCTATCAAAGATAGGACATTTTGGAGGACATTGATTCATAGGGTCGCCATTAGTCAGAAGTGACTTGACAGCACTTAACACACACACAGCCAAACACAGATCCTGTGTTCTCATTGGCCCCAGCCACTTCCCTGAAACACATGGTAGGTGCCAGGAAAGTGCTGAAGGGTGCCAATGGGCTCCAAGTTGGGGGATGCTGATTTACCAAATCATATTTATACCGGAGGACACCTACAAGTATATAGAGGCTTCTACCTTGTCTATGGATAGCAGACAGAGAAGCCCCTTCTTAGTGATATGTAACTTGGCAAGCAATGCACTCCTTTGCTGTAAGAATATGAAGTATCACTGGCCAATTTGGGTTGGACCACTTAAGTTGCTGAGGCTCTTGTACAAAATAATAGTCCAGTTGACCAGATCTGGCAAGACATTTCTTGTGATCTAGTATTCTTATGTAACCAGGATCACTTAAGACACATTTCTTGTGTCTCTCAATGTGATCTCTTCCTTTCTAAATTTAAAACATGTTAGAAGTCCATGGCAAATTGAATAACAAAAAAACCACGTAGACTGTGCAAGACTGAAGATGCCACTCCTCTGGTTGAGGACCACCACAATAGCCCTCCTACTTCTTTATTCCTAAGAGCATCCAAACCAGTAAGAGACAAATAATCAACAGTGCCATCCCAACTGGAGTTACACCCTGAGTGTAACTCTGCCTTAGGATAGCACTGTCAATTTGTTAACCCAAAGAACCCTAAGCAAGACTCTTCACAAGATCAAGAGCCATGATGCTCTGCCTCTAATTCTCTTTCTGTCCCCCATTCTCCATCCCAGGATTAAACTACATATTTATCTGGGTTTTGTGCTTTCATTTCCCTTTTCCTACAATAAATATTAATCCTGTCTCATGGGTCCTGCTTATGGTAGGTTGTTCTCCTTAGCCTGTTTTAAAGTGCTCTGTTCATCCCCTAGCTAGCTGGTAGATTTAGAGGAATCCCATGTGAGCAGAGGTTATGTCCCTGTGGAGCTCAGGCTGTTGAATCTATTACACGTTTTCTGTTTTCCTCTAACATGTATGCTGAGCAAAGAGCTAATATGTTAGCTCTGCTTATGGCTACCTTTCCAGCCTGCTTGGTGGATTACCATCCATTAAACCTCCTTTCAGTGTTTGACAAGAGGACTACAGAAACAGTGGCAAAATTAATGTCATGGGCACTAAAATACCATTACCAAATCCTGAAACTATCCTGACTGATTGGCTTCAGAGGACTGATCTAATTCTGATAGTAGGCTTACTGATATTTCAGTTAACTTTAAACTTTTTATTCTGAATTGTGTTGATCTGTCTACTATATCTTACTGAATGTTTGTATTAGGCCCAGACTGAGTAAGTCCAACAAGCCATTGAGCTTTACGGACTATTTTATTGAGAATAGATTTTGAGAATATTATGCCAGGAGGCCATGACTGATCTCCTGATCTAATTATAGCCCCTGGAGGGGAAAGCATCTTATTTAGTTACTTCATTTATATGCCTTTCTCCCCATGGGGCCCCCAAAGTGGCTTACATTGTTCTTCGAGCCAGCGTGGTATAGTGGTTAAGAGCGGTGGACTCTAATCTGAAGGACGAGGTTTGATTCCCCACTCCTCCACATGAGCAGCGGACTCTAATCTGGTGAACCGGGTTTGTTTCCCCACACCTCCGAATGAAGCCTGCTGGGTGACCTTGGGCTAGTCACTGTTCTCTCAGAACTCTCTCAGCCCCACCTACCTCACAAGGTTTCTGTTGAGGGAAAGGAAGGGAAGAAGGCTGTAAACCAGTTTGATTCTCCTTAAAAGGTAGTGAATGTCGGCATATAAAACCCAGCTCCTCCTCTTCTTCTTTCCTCCATTTTATCCTCACACCAGCCCTGTGAGGTAGGTTAGGCTATATGTGTGTGACTGGCCTGAGGTCCTGGATCCTGATCTGACACTCTAGCCACTAGACATTATGCCACTTTAATTTATGGCTGTATTTTTATGGCTGTAAAATAATATGGCTGTGTTATTTTACAGTGGATCAACTAAAAGCTTCAGTATTTGCAGCATATCGTAGCCTTTTGTTACTTCTGAACTGCAAAGTATGGTGTATTCACTTGCCTCCAAACCCAGATTTGTAATTATGGTTTAATCCTGACTTGGTGGAAAGCAAACAACTACAGTTTGTGGTTCAGACAGAAGGATAAACTATGATTTACTGCAAATTTGCATCCATTTCATACATTGCAAAGTTCTCATGCCCCCCATCTGTCCAATCAACAGAAACACTCTAGGAGTTCCATGTTTTGAAATTATATTCTAGGTACACATGAGCCCAATTCAGATTGGGGCTGTGGCATGCAGTACTATAGCTTACTGCTCTGCACCATGGAGCTCTTTAGTACTCTTTTATATGGTGTGGTAAGAACTTACTCTGAAGTTTCTGTGGAGCCATGTGGCAGAATAGAAACCCCCAAAGCAACAAGCAAACCAAGGTCAATCCACTGGCACTAAGGGAGAGAGGGCTTAAGCCCCATGCTCTTTTCCAACAAGAAATGGCCCTAGAGAGCCACTGCATGCCCCATTGAGGAAACCTATGAATACTGATAGGTTGGTGATGGTGGAAAGTGCCATCAAGTTGCAGCCAATTTATGGTAACCCAGTAGGGTTTTCAGGGCAGGAGATGAACAAAGGTGGCTTGCCATTGCCTTCCTCATGTGTAGCAAGCAACCTTGGAATTCCTTGGTGGTCTCCCAAACAAGTACTAACCAGGGCTGACCCAGCTTAGCTTCCGAGATCTGATGAGATTGGGCTAGCTCTAGGAACTTCAAAAGACGTTTCAGCAGAAATTCCCACTAGACCCTAAGAACATGCTGTTAGGTATTATACCATCAAAATTGCCTCCACAATTAAAAGGCCTATTTAAGTATGCTACAACCACTGCCAGAATAGTTCTGGCAAGGAAATGGAAACAACTACTTCTCCTGGATATAGAAGAATGGAAAGAAAAATTGATGGCATATGCCACTATGGCAAAAATGACCAATATGATAAATACAAGCAACGATATAAATTATGAGCAGTTTTATGAAAAGTGAAAATTATTTTATAAATATGTTGAGGTTTAATACAAATAAAAAGCAGAATAAGAAAGTAGAGTTTAATTAATGGTAAATTATATCTAATCCAATTTTATGCCTAGATAACAAATTTGAACATAGAGATATAAACGCAGAGAAATAACTTTGAAAATAAAGATATAACAGAGATATTTGACATGTTTAATAATTTCACAAGGTGATCACTTTTAGATTACATACTAGCTCAAATATTCTTTCTTTACTTTATAATTAGAATAAATATTAGATTATAATGTAGAAAAGCAGGGCAATGTGGTCTGCTTGACCTATATTTGTAAGTTGGACATTCCTATTTTTCCCCCTATCCCTCTTTCCTTCTGTAAGGAAGGAAACAATAAAATATTTTTTAAAGAGAGAGAGATAGGGCTAGCTTGGGCCATCCAGATCAGGGCACAGACAGGCCACCCATGTAACGGTACACAAATACATTGATGTATGTGTACTGGTGACCTATGCATAAGTTTCCACAGTGGGGCAGACAATGGCTCCTCATGTCCATTTCAGGTCAGGAAAATGGTGCAGGGGAAGGTGTGATCCCCCTCCCCAACCTGCATGCCACAGATTAGAGTCCACCGCTGTTAACCACAATACCACCCTGAAAGCAAGAAAACCAAAAAAACAAAAAACAAAAAAAACAATCCACAATTATAGGCAAATTTTTCAGAAATGCTTTGTTCAGGGCCTCAATACACATTTGATTCGTGTTTTATCATTCAGTTGTTCAGCATCAAAGTTATCCCAAGTGCTCACTCCAGCCCTGTCTGGAATGCTTGAGTGTAAGAAGGGTAAATTAAAGATGTCCCACATTACTTCTGCAACTCAGGATGCTGTAGTTTTCTCTGGTTTCTGAACAACCATTGATGCAATTTTTAAAATGTCTTCATATTTAATTTAAAAGCGAGATGCCGAGAGAGGTGTTAAAGAAGGAACGGGTGGGGATATTCAGGAGAGAAGGATTGCTTGCGTGGAGTGGAGAGTTTGTCCTTCAAAAACCTTTAAGAAAACATGTCCACGGATGGAGATTAGGGTCTCCATTTGGCATGGTATAGCCAGTACAGGAACAGTTATAGGAAATGCTTCAGCTCAGTTCAACTTGCTCCTTGTCCAATAGTTTATTTATCACTTGGTATTACCGATGTGATGTAGTTTTAATATACAGGAACAGTTTATGACAGGGTGGGTTTTGGAATGGATGGATTTCTGAAACTTCTGTGTCAAAAAGGAAGGATTGTAACCTTTGAAACATGAGGGGGAGGGGACAGGAGGGCAACATCGCTGAAAAGAAATGAGTTTCTTGCCCTCCCTCTAACCTCTTTGAACACTAAACCAGACAGCCAGGTGTCAAAATAACAAATCTGGATCTGAAATTAATCTGAATTTTTTGTGATGTGCACACTCTGAAAAAATCAGAGGATTTTTTTTTTTGTTATTCCTAATGGTGATCATTCAGGCCTGAATCATGAGAGAAGAATGGACCCATTTCTCTCTTCTCTCTCTTTTTTTTTTTAATATAGATTTTATTGGATTTTATACTAAAAATTTTCCATTGCATTATACAACATCAATGACAATATAAAATTTCAATTCTAACCTAAAGTTGTTATAGTTCCATAACATATAATAAAGAAAAAAAAAAGAAAAAAAAAGAAATGGAAAATTTTGACTTCCCCTTCACCTCTATCTTCCTCTTAATAAAAAGTTCATCTCGTCGTAGTTAATCTAATCTTAATAAACTATCAATATCCTGTATAAAAAAAACCATAATCTGTTAGTAAATATAATTATGCTTATTCATTATAAAAAAAACCAAAAATAATCCTCTGGATCAGATTAGAAAATATTCTTCCATTCTTCCCAATTTTAACTCATATTCACAATAATGCATCCACGCCTCCCATTCCCCCAGAAACCGAACGTCATTTTCTTCATTTAGAATAGCTGTGAGTTTTGCCATTTCTGCCACTTCAAACATTTTAACAATCCAGTCTTTTTTCTCAAGAATTTCTAGCCCTTTATTCCCAAAATGATGTCTTAATCTTAATTCCACTACATCATTAATAGCCATGCCACCCGTCCACACTATCAAAGCCTTTGGATCCAGCAATCATGTTTAAATCAATCCTTTAACCATGGTCTAATACTTCCTTCTGTAACTGAAATAGGCCAGTCAGGTATGGGAACAGGATTTCTTTGTTCTCTCTCATTTCCTCAGACAGGATACGTATCCAAAAATAACTCTTTCTGGGCTTCATCTCCATCGTGGCTTCAATCTGTTTTCCTTGACCTGCTCTCTTCTTCCTTATATCCACACGTCGTTCCATGACTTTTTTAAATAAAAAGTCTATTTCTTGTATGTCTGATCTCTTTATCGCCGGCTGGTTGCTTTCTTGAACTTCTGTCTTCTTCTTTGTATCCTTGTATTCTTCCATGACTTTTTGGGCAGAAGAGTCCATTGCTTGTATGTCTGTATTTGTGGTCATCGTTTGAATTTTCAAGACTTTTATGTCTTCTATAACCAGATCCAACTTCTGATTGCCTACCTGTGATGATTGGTCAAGAGTCGTCATCATTGAAATCAGTTGAGCCATCTGTGTTGAAATCTGTTTTAATTGTTTAATTGTCGCCTCAGAATGTTTAACAAGCATGTCCTGTATTTTTTTTTCCATGTTTGAATTCTGTAAAATTCCCTTTGATTTCATAGGAGCAGGGCTATATATTAAGCCAAAAGAAGCTGGTAAAATACATGTGCACAGACAGGGCCTTTAAAGTTCTAATTAAAAGATAATAATTCAAACATCAGCCTTATAATTTTTTCGGGTTGAAAAGAGTCGAAATTGGCTCTAGAATTGCGTTTTAAAGTTTTGAAATACCAGTGAGTTTTTTTCGGTCGCTCTAGGTCGGGCTGATCAGGAAGTATACAGGAAGTTGCTAGTGCCGTGGACCTTCTACCGCCTCTTCTCGATGGTTGTTCCTTCAGGAATGATTTCCAAGTAACTCGAGTGCGACGCGTAATCGGTCCTACAACTACTTCCTGTTATTTTAGTTCCGATGATAGATAGGTTGTTATAGAGGGTCTTCCGTTCCAGGCGCTCCCTTACTGCAAACGTGGCAGGATATTCTTCGCCGGAAAATCAGGAAGAAAAATCACCCTCCCCTTCCCTTGGACCCATTGGTGATAGTTCTTGTCAATCAAAAGGTATCCTTCCGACTCTTTATTATGGTTTAGGCTGATCGGATTGATAAGGCTCCTGTCGCTAATCCCGATGGCTAACTCAGATCAAACTTTTTCAGTTCGGATTAAGGAGGAATGGGGGTCCCAGAAATATTCTTATCAGCCCCCCGTCTGTTCAAGTTTCCAGTAAGTAGACGAAGAGTTCTTTTGTACTCACTTGGGTGTCAAGAGGTGAGGTTCTTTTCTTTATGTAGTCCTTATGTTGGTATTAAGGTGGTGGAGGGTGGAGCTTGATGCCTAAGTTGCGTTTTGGCGATGTCTTTCCCTAGTGCCCTCGCAGGACCGGCGTCCAGGACTCCGAGGGGCTTAAAAAGCCCCCTCAGAGTACCTAGGAGGTCAAACCGCGTTTGCGGGCTGCAGGGAATTCCTGCTTTCCAACCCACTTGCAAGGGTCGGATTGGGGTATCTATGTACCCCAGAAATAACGCAAACTTGGATTTCTCCCAGGACAGCCTGGGGAAATGGAGTGCTCTCCCCAGCAGCACCACCGGAAGTCTCCCCATTTCTCTCTTCTCTCTGAGGATCTGGAGACACTGCAGTGACAAGCAGGAATTGTGTAAGATTGGCTCTTTTCCTTCCATCTGAGGCTTGCATCAGCAGAGGGGAGAGAAGCAATTTTACTTTCGAAGAAGAAGAGTTGGTTTTTATACCCTGCTTTTCTCTACCTTTTAAGGATTCTCAGAGTGTCTTACAATTGCCTTCCCTTCTCCTCCCCACAACAGACACCTTGTGATGGGGCTGAGAAAGTTCAGAGAGAACTGTGACTGGCCCAAGATCACCCAGCAGGCTTCATGTGGAGGAGTGGGGAATCAAACCTGGTTCTCCAGATTAGAGTCCACCGCTCTTAACCACTATACCACGCTGGCTCTCATAATAGCTGGCTCTTCATTCTCCCCTGTCCTGTGGCGCTGTTTGCTTGGAAGACTCTCCCAATACTCTGTGGAGTTTTTTGGGGAAAGGTTGCATAGAGAAGAAGAAAGCTCTGCTCTGCCTACTGCTTCTGCCTACTGCTCTGGGAGCCAGAGTGGTGTAGTGGTTAAGAGCGGTGGTTTGGAGCGGTGGTGGAGTCTGATCTGGCGAACCGGGTTTGGTTCCCCACTCCTCCACATGCGCGGTGGAGGCTAATCTGGTGAACTGGATTTGTTTCCCCACTCCTACACACAAAGCCAGCTGGGTGACCTTGGGCAAGTTACAGTTCTCTTTGAGCTGTCTCAGTCCCGCCTGCCTCACAGGGTGTCTGTTGTGGGAAGGGGAAGGTGATTGTAAGCCAGTTTGATTCTCCCTTAAGTGGTAGGGAAAGTCGGCGTATAAAAACCAACTCTTCTTCTTTTCCGGCTTCTGTGAACAGTTGCGCTGGATCCAACTCAGTGTTTTCTTCCTTTTTTCCACACCCAGGTCTTGCATTTGCCATGATTATGAGTCTTGCATTTTAGCAGAAATAAAATTATATATATATATCTAACTCCTCAATCAAATACACAAAGCCAAGAACTTGAATATGAGTATAAAGAAGATTTGATGTGAAGCGAACTGGCAGGGAAGCAAGATTTAGACTAAGGGTCTGTTTCTATTTATTCAGCTATTGAGATCAATGGCAAACACTTTTTTTTTGAAAAAAGGAAAGTACATTGTGCAATGGTTTTTTATTGAGTTGTACAGAAGAACAGAAAGACTCTAACAAATAACACAAACACTTCACAAATCAATTTTATTGAAAATATATTAGGTTTTTGTAAAAACTATAACGGATCAGAAAAAGGGGGAGCTCAAAGCAGGAAGAGGGAGTCGACACACAAGGATTTACTTCTGAGTGCTACAAAATATTGAACTAAAAATAACATTAAAGATGAAATTTGCAATGAATCTCAAGCTGCTATATTCCCAACGGCTGGGTCTGCCAAAGGCTCTGTTGGTTTCCTCTGTTCTTTTCTGTCTTTATTTAAATATTTTATACAGTTGTCTATGTTCATGTGTGGTGCGAACTGTCATTTATATTTCAAGTCCACTCTAAAATGGATCTTAGACTATCTCAAGCTGTGCACTGCAGTTGAGTAGTTCTAAACCAGGGAGGTATGTTGAAGTGGGAAAGGACAAATGAAGACGGATATTTAATGTAGTTTTTGTGTACTTATATTTTGCTGTCATGTCTTCCGCCTTGAAACTGATTTGTAATTTTATGGCTTTTGTGACATTCTGATAAGATGGGACATGAGTCAGATTTCCATTTAGCAAGTCTGCCGATGTGTTTTCGAGGCACAGCACTTGACTATGGGGAATTGTGGGAGGCTGACCTTGGGGTTGTTTTGCAAAAGAAAACCCTGCAAAACAAACCAACTATGTCGTTGTATGGAATACCACTCAAGATTTCTCTTAGGACTCCATATTATATAAGGGATTTTAACACACAATTTGAAGACAAGATGGCATGATGTTGATTCTCCTTCAAGACTTCCTGTCCTAAGGAATGAACTCTTGCTTTTGATACTGTACTAAATAATTTCATGATATGAAACACCCTGTACTACTTTGCTTTAAGAAAACTTTCACATACTTTCATAAGAAGGCAGATTTTCTTTTCATTGAGGCCTCAGATACAAACGCAGCTGTAGAAGCATGATGAAATGGAGGGTATATTCATGCTCACAGGTGATAATCTTGTGGGGGATTAGCACAGGCCTCAGTCCACGTGTGGATTTTTATATACAATGATGGGTGTAGGTGCAGCAGTGAGATAAATATTTTGGGGGAAGAGAAAAGAAAATTCTGAAAAATGCTGCATGCCCAGAAGTGGTATCACACATTGCCGTGACATTCTAGCAATCCCAAAAATCTCTGCGGTTTTGCCATAAAGATTTTTGGGATTGCTAGACTGCTGCATCACACATGAACACATGAAGCTTCCTTATACTGAGTCAGACCCTTGGTCCATCAAAGTCAGTATTGTCCGCTCAGACCGGCAGCAGCTCTCCAGGGTCAGCCTTCCATCCTTCCAAGGTAAGTAAAATGGGTACTCAGCTTCTGGGAGTAAAGTGTAGATGACTGGAGAAGGCAGTGGCAAATCACCCTGTTAACACAGTCTGCATAATAAACGTCATGATGTTATATCACCCCATAGGTCAGTAGTGACCCCGTGCTTGTACAGGGGACTACCTTCACCTTTAATCTCCATTGTCCAGGGATCTTTTATTTATTACACAAACTGTATAATAATACATGCCCACACAGAATCCTAGCCTTTTGGCATCAATATCTTCCCCCCCACCCCTCAGTTGTACATGAAATAACAACCTGGAATCATGTTAGTATCTTTTTGTCCTAGTTGCTCTTGGAGAGGTTCAAAGTGTTTTTCTGTTCAGCCCATGAGGAGCTAATGGTGACAACCTAGAGGATGTCAACTTGAAAGCATCCACTTAAATCTAGAGGGGGGGGGAAATGCTGGATCGCAGCAACAATGGCTGTTTTTATACTCTGGCACAGCACAGTGAATCACGGTCCTAAAAAAAAAAAAGTTTCTCAAAAACAATAAATTGTCCTTCCCACTGGTTAATTTGGTCCATGAGGAGACCTGGAGACTCTGTGGAATGAGTGTCTCCATCTTGGACCAACCATCTTCACAGACATCAACACAAATCCTTTGGTAGCCTTTATGAGCAAAGAGATCATTACAAGACATTGTTGGGAAGACGTCCTGTCCAACAAAACAAGCAAGCAATCGAAACTTGGTCTCATATGACAAACAACAATAGAGGGGGTTGTTTTCGTGCTTTAATACATTTCTGCTAGATTAACCCCCAGTGGGATGTTTTCCTTCTGGTCCACATGTGTTTGTTCCCCTAATCTTCTTTTGTGTTTATTCCCTGACCCTTGAGCATGTCTTTGACTTAACGACCCTGTTTTGGTTGATAAAATACAGGCCATCTGACCAGCATTCACATCAATGAAATACAAGGAAAGGATTATCTTGTAAGAGGCGCAAGGCTTCAGTTTAGTCGGATGGGTGGATGGGCAATCCGCAGGATCTGTCTCTCCAACCCTCAATCATAATTTTCAAACAAAAACAAAGACCGCAATCAATTATAATGATGTGGAATAAGAGAGATTCACTAAGTACATGAATCTCTATCAGTTGAACAGTCAATATGATTTAGCAATTGTATGGGAATAACTGTCATCAGTATCCACTAGGGATTTCTACTGTGTAGTCTAGAAATGTCCAAAAAGAATTTGAAAACTACACTTTTTCTTCAATCAGTTAATCTTCGGTAATAATTAATGGCCAGATCGAAAACAAAACATACATTGACACTTCTTGGGGGCCGTAATAGCTGGTGACATTAATCAAGTTTTAAAATATAGATACTACAACCTGACTTTCTGCGTATGGCCATTGTGTAAAGTTGTTTTGGTCCATGCTGATGAAAGGCTGATAGATTCCTGGTATACTCCCTGGTTAGGAGATGTATTTAAGTTGATTTCCCCCCCAAAAAATAAACAATTTGTCTGTGCTATTCAGCCAAGGGAAGCTTCTATTTTAATTAAATACCCTCATGATATTATTGCTGAGATGGCTGTAATATTTTTAATTGGTTAATTAATTGACTTGCTAATTGGCTAGTTAATCTAGTTAATCAACTGGCTTTTTTAAAATCAACTTTTGAAACTTCAGCTGCTTGACGATACTTATCTCAGTGGGATATGCAGAGGCTCAATTAATGTAATTAAAAGATATGTGAAATTCTGCTCTCTCTTTTTTCAAAAGGAGAATAGAGGGGGAATGGCTCATCCATCTCCAAATGTTTTCTCACAGATTATGAACCACAGAAATGTCCTGAAATTTCTGGGCAGAGCCTATCTCCATTGTATACCCAGAAAACAAATAGGGTTTTGTCATGCTAAAAAAATGTACTGTACTAATATGGTAGGGTCCCAGAGACCCTAAAGTATGTCTTTTTTTAAAAAATGGGGATTGTGTTGAGCATGACACAACATCTGGTGTAAAAGCACTTCACAGTCATCCTTCCTACAACCCTGTAAGGTAGGCCAGTATTATCCCCTTATTGCAGATGGGAGTTTGAGGCTGAGGAAGAATTGCTATCTAAGGCCACTTAGTGGGTTTTGTGGCTGTTAGATTTGTGCCAACAACCTCCCCAATCACAACTTGTTCTCATAACCATAGTATTGCTCTGTCTTCCCAATTTATATTTTATCTGTTGCATTTTATTATTTCGATGGTTATATATATTTGGATTTAGAAATGTTGATGCTTTATGACTGTAAGCTGCCTTACATGGAGGGCAGAAAGGAGTGATATATATGAATTAAGTAAATACAAAAATAAATAAATACCTACATACATTACAGGAGTGGGGTGATGAATTTGCAGAGGCAACTAATTTTCATTGTGCTCACAGAGAAAATTATACTAAATCAGACATGAAGACAGCCGCTCCACGTTGCTTTGGTAAACCTACAGTGTAGTCCTGTGCAGACTTACTTCAGTCTAAGCTTATTAATTCCGGTGGACTTTGGCTGCAGTAACTGTTTTTTATATATATATTTATACTGCACTCTTCTCCCCAATGAAGACCGAAAGTGGCATACAACATCGTTCTCCTCTCCTCTATTTTATCCTTGTGATAACAGCCCTGTGAAGTAAGTTAGGCCAAGAACAGGAGGGGCTGCGGCTCAGTGGCAGAGCATCTGCTTAGCATGCGGAAGGTCCCAGGTTCAATCCCCAGCATCTCTCCCCTCCCCAAACCCCGCCCTCGTCAGGCTCTGCCCCTAAAACCTCCCGGCAATAGCAAATAGGGACCTGGTAACCCTACCTACAGGACAGCCAGCGAGAACGAGGCCCCTTCCATTTAGTAGCAGAGATGGTATGTTCACTAAAGGGGAGTCTGGGCTCTGTCCAGTGCTGAGTTGCCCAACCCTTCTTGGCAAGTATCTGCAGGTAGGAGCCCCCCCTTCTCTACAGCACTACCCATTATGATGTCAGGCATTTGGCTTGTCCAAATACTGGAGCCAAAATCCCAGGGTCAGTCCTAGATACGCACAGCTGAAAATCTAATTGTATCTGATTGCCGGGCAGGAAGGGAGGATAAAAGAAATAGACAAGAGATTCACATTGTGGAGCTATCTGATGCATTTCTTTGTGGTGGGGAAAGGAGGGGGGGTCGAGGGGAGTTTAACAGCAGTCAACTCCGTATTTGCATATGTTTGTTCTTCCCAGCGAAATCAATCTCTTTGAAGGATGCAAGAAAACTTTGGAGGAAGAAAATATTATTAATGCTGTAAGAGAACACAGAAAGAAGTCTTTAGTAAACATTTATTTTCCAGTAGAGATCATCATTTTTGACAAGTGCTTATTTTCATTATTTTTTTAGATTAAAAAAAATAGTAAGAAAAAAGTGCCTTGAACTGCTTTGAGTGTCAAAAAAATTAGGCTCAGTGAGAGCCTGCATGCAGAACGTTACGTATAGTGGTTTACACAATTAATAACTGTGCACTGGGATTCTTTAGTTTTTTTTAAAAAAAAATTACATCTGAGAATCTGCTACAAAGAATTCTGAAGGAGGGTGTATTCTATGGTACACCAAAGAGACTAGGAGAAACAGAAGTCCTAACATGGCATCTCCACTGAGCTCCCTCCCCAAATTTGCCCTTCTCAGAGACCACATCCAAATCTCCTGAACACATGAACACATGAAGCTGCCTTATACTGAATCAGACCCTTGGTGTATCAAAGTCAGTAATGTCTACTCAGACCGGCTGCAGCTCTCCAGGGTCTCAGGATGAGGTCTTTCACATCACCTACTTGCTTAGTCCCTTTAACTGGAGATGCCAGGGATTGAACCTGGGACCTTCTGCATGCCAAGCAGATGTTCTACCACTGAGCCACTGCCCCTTCCCTGAAATTTTCCAAACCAGACTTGGCATTCCTATGCCAAATGTACATAAACACCATAGAATATACACACATGACACAAACGAAGTTACAAAAAACAGCAGCAAAAAGCAAAGAACTGAAACAAGAAAGAAAGAAAGAAAGAAAGAAAGAAAGAAAGAAAGAAAGAAAGAAAGAAAGAAAGAAAGAAAGAAAGAAAGAAAGAAAAAGAAAATAAAGAGGGAACATGGAGATATTGCTAGTATCATCCATGTCAATCTGAAGGAAAGGGGGTATTCTCAGATCCAGACCTAGAGTGTATTTAGAATAGACAGAAGGAGTTGGGTTTGTTTAATGTGAAAGGCACATTTGGCTGGCCATGCTTTCCTAGCTGTACCTCATGGCATTCTTTTGAGGACAAAGTGGTTGTGGATAGAAACTTGCATACTTCTCTGACTTACCTGAAGAATGGGATGGGATAAAAGTGTACTATATAGATAGGTCATTTAGCAAGAAGAAGTTGGGATAGGATTATTGCTTCTGGTGAAGGAAGGGACTACATGATCTAGAACCTTGTATTTCTATGGATGAATGAGATCCAATGTACAATTTACAACAGTACAATTGTACAGCTCAATCCAATGTACAATTCATGACTTTCAAATACTTCCTTCTTAACTTTTAAACTGTCTAAATCCTTATCCTCCTTCTATCTTCTATGACCTCAAAAGACCTCAAAACTTCCTTTGTCTTCCATTATTAGCAAAGTGCCTGCAAGGATTAGAGGCAGTAATATGTATTAATGTCTGTCCTGAACCTACAGCCCCTCAACTTCATGGGGGACATCCATGAAGTTTTTGGGCAGTAGGTTTAAGATGGACAAAGGAAATACTTCTTTACTCAATGAGTGACTAAAATGTGGCATTCTCTTGCAGGGGATGTCGTGATGACCACAGGCATAGACAGCTTTAAAAGTGGATTAGACAGACTCGTGGGGGATAGGTCTGTCAGTGGCTTGTAGCCATGCTGACTAATGGGAACCTCACATGAACACATGAAGCTGCCTTATACTGAATCAGACCCTTGGTCCATCAAAGTAAATATTTTCTGCTCAGACTGGCAGCGGCTCTCCAGTGTCTCAGGCAGAGGTCTTTCACATCACTTACTTGCCTAGTCCCTTTAACTGGAGATGCTGGGGATTGAACTTGCATGCTAAGCAGATGCTCTACCACTGAGCCACAGCCCCTCCCCATTCATCCACATTCAGTAATCCTCTGAATACCAGTGCCAGGAGGCAACAGCAGGGGAAGGGCTCGGCATCTGTGTCCTGTTGTTGGCCCTCCAGAGTAACTGGTTGGCCACTGTGTGAGACAAGATGCTGATTAGATGGACCACTGGTCTGATCCAGCAGAGTTCTTTTTATGTTCTTATCAAGGAACGACTGTGGTTGTATGAATAATGCAATGTGTGAACAACTGTTGCTAACTTTTAAGTTTTGCCACCCCAATCCAAATACATCCAAATACCCAATACCAGTACCCCACAAAAGATCCAGAATATGGGGAATACTCATTCACCTCAGTTGTCATTTTTATGCAGGAATATGGTTTGACACATATACAAAATTGAAAATGGTGAGATGTTATTTACCAATTATCTTAATCAGTTGTGAATTTCCTACTGGGGGGAAAGATAGATCAGCCTTTGAGCAAAGTTATCAGTTAACAGTAAGAAAATTAAATGCAACATGTCTTCGGAAGAAGACTTAGGATGTCACTGCTGCTTCTGTATTGGTCTATACTAATGACTTTGAAAGCATTTATTTTTGGGGGGATACAGAAAGCTGGTTGCACTTTATTTAATATTCAGATAAGTGCTATACACCTGCTGTTAAGCCACAACATCTACAGTCATTCTTTGAATACTGATAATTATTTGAAACAGACTCCCCTAGAGGCTGCTAGTCTAGTCTGGATTCACCTGGAATACAAAAATTGGTAATGTGGTAGTTTATGAGCATAGAAGAAGCTAGAGCTTACAGAATTGTCCTGGAGCTGATGTACATCGTCCCCCCAGAGAGGATAGGCATCTACTTGTGGTGTAGTGGTTAAGAGTGGTGGTTTGGAGCGGTGGACTCTGATCTGGAGAACCGGGTTTGATTCCCCACTCCTCCACATGAGCGGCAGAGGCTAATCTGGTGAACTGGATTTGTTTCCCCACTCCTACACATGAAGCCAGCTGGGTGACCTTGAGCTAGTCGTACTGTCAGCCCCACCTACCTCATAGGATGTCTGTTGTGGGGAGGGGAAGGCGATTGTAAGCCGGTTGGAGTCTTCCTTAAGTGGTGGAGAAAGACCGCATATAGAAACCAGCTCCTCCTCCTCTTCTTCTTTCTTCTTCTTCTTGACAGAGGATAACCAGATCATTTTTCCTTCCATTATGAGATTCAAGTCTAGCAGCACAGTGAAGGCCAACAAAATTTCTTGCCTGTAACTTGCTCTTCTACTGCAGACCAACACAGCTACCCACCAGAAACTAACTTATTCCATTGGGACTGGTTTCAGTCCATGCATTTTTGATGTGGTTACTGTTCATGTAAGGTAAAGGTGGCTTTTCC
Source organism: Euleptes europaea (assembly GCF_029931775.1). NCBI lineage: Eukaryota > Metazoa > Chordata > Lepidosauria > Squamata > Sphaerodactylidae > Euleptes > Euleptes europaea. The sequence goes on from NC_079328.1 coordinate 38,022,655, forward strand.
TGTTTTGATCCAATAATTGGTTTTAGTCAGGTTTTACTGATTTGTTTTGAAACATTTTATATGGAACTTGCATGTGCAATGACATCATTGCCCATGTAATGTTGATTTAATGACACACAAACAATAGTGAAATTGTATATGTTTTATGGGGGGGGGGGAGAAGATGATGCAAAAAGTGGACTTCATTCTCCATTGATGGGAAGAATTTCCATCAAGGGAACAGGATTTCCTTGCCTTTCTCCTCCTGCTGCAGCCCCAAATGCCCCCTAAAATACCACTCCTGGGGTCAGGGGGCCCACCAGGAACAGCAGGAGGGGACAATTAGAGGTCGGCAATTGTAGGAGGGGGAATCTGTGAAAATCATTCCCCCCCTTCCTCCAAAGTAAATATTTGGAAAGCAAGCTGTAAACAATTACAAAAACGAGATCTTAAATGAGGATTGATCCTTAGTGTTTAAGGAGGCAAATCGTAAATGTTCACCTCGCTTCTTCCAGATACCCTTCAACAGAACTTTCTCCTTGCCAGACTATTTCCACTGGTTGGAAATTCATAAGTTCAGACAAGCTTTCCTATTGGCAAGATGTAATGCCCTAGACTCAGCCGAGACACAAGAGCAATACAATAAAATTATTGCAGAAGAACGAAAATGCTCTTTTTGTCCGAATCAAATAGACTCCTTAGCCCACATTGCTTTAGCACGTCCACAAAATAATATTGTACGAAATAAATACATCACTCCTTGGATAAAATAGCTAAAGACACTTTCTGAGAAGCGGATACTGCGTTATCTGCTGTCAAATAGATCGGTCAATTGCGTGAGAGATGTGGCAACTTTTCTTTTTATAGTGTCAAGGAAAAATTAAATTTCATTTCCCCTTTTAAAAGTGTGAAGTGGTTGATGGATGGTTGTTAAATCTAAGAAAAGGAAAAGGAAATATTCTGCTGTATCCAACTCATTGAGTTCAGTTCATACAAGGGAAAACATTGAGGTCCACCAAGCACTTGACAATTCCTATCTTTTCCCAGGCCTAGGAACAAGGAATGGGCCATAGTCTAGTACATGAGCTCAAGTGTTGGATGCAGGAGGTCCCAGGTCCAAATTCTGGCATCTCTAGTGAAAGGTGGCAGATGTTGGGAGACCCTTCTGTGCCTCAGCACTTAGAGAACCACTGCCAATCTGAGTAAACAATATGGAATAGAGGCCCAATGACCTGAAGGGTTGAGAAAGATAGATTCTTCTCTCTCTGAGCACCTGGAAGACGGCTGCCAATCAATGCCAAGTGACTAACCAATGCCCTGGGTAAATATAAGGAACTTCATATGTTCATGAGGGCAGCAAACCCAGGACATTTACCAATCTCTAGAGTGACCACTATGCATGAATGTTGGGCTTACTGGATTACAGGTTGTGCTTACTTGGTATATCACTGCACAGCGGTGGCTGTCCCTGAATGGCATGCTGTTGGTTTCTAGCTGTTGAGTATTGTTCTTCACTCTGTGTCTCTGCGGATCTGTTTCCCCGCCCCCTCCCTTTTCTCTCCAGATGCCTTGTCCCTGCTCTCCCCTTTCATTTTGATGAGGACTGATAACACCTTACATCCACATGGGAAGCAACTGGGGAACTTTGCTACTCTCTCACAACACTCAGGGTATAATTAGACCGGTGCACCTGCTCATTCCTCCAGTGGCTTTGTTCGTCTGCATGCCCATCAAAAATCCATGCTGTGAGGGCAATTTGATCCTCTCATGTTCCCCCTTTTTTCCTCTCCACCCAACTAACTTAAATTGCAAGAGCAAGCCACAGTGTGAGTTAATCCAACAAAACTAGCATGGATTCATTTGCATTAAAAGATCCCTGTGATTAATCCTGGTTCCCTCCTACAACAAGCAAACCTTTGTATTTATTCCTCTTCTCTTGGCTGAATATTTATCATGGGCAATAGTTCTGCAAATAGTATTATTAGCATAGTTATAGAACATTACATTGATCTTTGACGATGCTGGAGCTGTAGATAATGGGTGGAAATGTTTTTTTCCCCCTAACCAGCCTGTTAAATACTGTTGACTTTGGGAAATGCTTGGCAAGGCAGAAGACAGGAATGATGGGTTTTTTATTTGGGGGGAGGGGCTGAACATTTAATTAACACTGGCCCTGATCTGCGCATCTTCACGTGTAGGACTGAATGTGCATTCTTGAGTACGAAGATCTTTGTGTTCTCATATGCTGATCAGGTGCTTATAACTGAGTCGTAGCAACACTAAGAGCAAGAATGATGTAGAAAGGGTAGGCTGGATTCTGACCCTTCCATGCACACTCCACTGTAAACCGGATACTTTTATTGTGGGAAATGCCCTCCAACCTAGTATTGACCTTGGTATTTTATTAATTGGGACTAATTCTGCACATGCTCCAGAGGTTACAATGCTGGTAAAAAAATGGCAAAAGGAAAACTATAGGAGACGAGTCATCTCTTCCCCAAGCACAGAGCACTCCAGCTCTTACCGTCAGGCAAATGACTCTGGCTGAAGTAAGAACAAAAGGTTTACCATCTCACATCTTGCTAAAATGTCACACCTAAAGGGACATAGACTTGGAAAACCAATGGCTTGATAGTAATTTCTTCCTCTTGAAGCAGGAAAATTGAGAATGATCTCAGAGTTGGTTGGACTCTCAAAGGAGAGATTATAAATTCTCAGGACATGGGAAGGAAGCTGTCTTCTCCTTTCTCATTTTCCTCGAATGGGCCTAAGCCATGAAGGTCTAAGTTTTTACTTTGGGTCTCCATCTTGACCAGGTGTTAAAGAACAATGAGAACAAAGGTAATGATGGACCATTTAAATGCTTCTACTTTAAGAATTACCAACCTATCCTAATTAAGCCTTGTTTAGAATATGTGCACAAGAGCCCCATGGTGCAGAGTGGTAAGTAGGGCTGTCGATTCGGTTCGTCCCGAACTGAAAAACAGCCGAATTTCCCCTGATTTGGTGGTTTTTAGTTCTGATGGAACCGAACTCAAAAAAGGTGGGAAAACGGGGAGCTGAATTCAGAGAGTTCGGGGTGTTCAGCGAATAAATTCGGCAAATTCGGGGTTCGGCACAGCAGCATAACCGTCAGTTAGTAAGCAGCATTCTCCCGCGGCCAATCGGTGGCTAAGCTGGGTCTTCTTCTGGCCAATCAGTCACGATTGAGTGCATGAGCCCAGCTGCTGCGCTGCCCGGGGAGAGAAAGAGAGAGTATCTGTTTGTGTGTGAGATAGATCCCCCTTGGGGGGGTGCGTGTGCACATTCGAGCCATTCCATGGCTGCAGGGGGCGCATTTTTGAGGGTAGAGCCCCCAAACTTTCAGCATAGCTTCAGAGGACCCTTCTTGCAAGAACCCCCACATTTTGTAAAGATTGGATGGTGGGCGAAATATGGGCCCCGGAAGGGGTCCCCCCCTTAATATGCATTTTTATTCCATTTACAGCACACATTCGCACCATTCCGTGGCTGCAGGGGGTGCATTTTTGGGGGTAGAGCTCCCCAAACTTTCAGCATAGCTTCAGAGGACCCTTCTTGAAAGAACCCCCAAGTTTTGTGAAGATTGGGTCAGGGGGGGCTGAGATATGGGCCCTGAAAGGGTTCCCCCCTCCTTAATGTGCATCTCTGACAATGGGGGTTTGCAATTAGCAGAGCTTGCCGCCCACGCCCAAAGCTCCCAGCCCCGACAAACAGCTGAGCTGCGCAAGGGCGGGGCAGGTGCGAAGAAGATGGAACAGAAGACATCCACAGAAAGACCTATTTGGGGGCTTTTCTCTATAATTTTTCTTCTGTGTGTGTGGGGGGGGAAGCAGAGTCTGTGTATGTGTGTGTGGAGGGAGCAGTTTCTGTGGGGGGGAAGCCAAAGGGGGCTTTCGCCCATTCTGCCTGGGGTGTGTGTGCCCCCTCGAGTCTCTCTCTCCCTGGTTTGGGGGGGGGGGGCTTCAGTTGTGTGTCCTCAGGTTTTCCCTCATTCATAAGATCAGTTAGGTCTATTTTGATGCTTGCTCAAAACTGGTTTTCAAATTGTGACTTAAAAAATGCATTTGCCTGGTCCTGAGTCCCATGCAAAAGGGGAAATTCCAGCCCCTCCTGCTCCTTTAGCGTGCCTCTGTCCCTTTCCATGGTTTGCAAACTCCCAGACGTCACGTGTTGCTTTGCATGGTTGCAAATGTGTTGCTTTGCATGGTTTGCATCGATACAAACCTGTTGCTTTGCATGGGTTGCAAACTTTTTCGCACCTGCCCCGCCCTTGCTCCTCGCAGCTCAGCTGTTTGTCGGGGCTGGCAGCTTCGGGAGTGGGCGGCAAGTTCTGCTAATTGCAAACCCCCATTGTCAGAGATGCACATTAAGGAGGGGGGACCCCTTTCGGGGCCCATATCTCTGACTCAATCTTTACAAAACTTGGGGGTTCTTGCAAGAAGGGTCCCCTCAAGCTGTGCTGAAAGTTTTGGACCTCTACCCCCAAAAATGCCCCCCCTGGAGCCGCAGAAAGGCACAATTGTGTTTTTAATGGCTTTATTCGGCCAAATTTTTCCCCAAACTCCGGATCTCATGCCGAATTGCACGGACCCGAAGTGGTCCGAATTTTACCGAATTTTTTTCCAACAGCCCTAGTGGTAAGATGCTGCATGGGAGACCACCAAGAAATACCAGGGTTGCTATGCAAAGGATGCAATGGCAATTCACCTCTATTAGTCTCTTGCCTTGAAAACCCCATAAGGGGTCGCCATAAGTTGGCTGCAACCTGACGGCACTTTACACACATGCACACACACACGTAATAACTGTGGCATCAGGTGATCACTTTGTATTCATGTAATTTGTATGCACATTGGTACTGTGCTTGCTTTGAAATGAATGCGCAGGTTGGGGCCAAAGTACCTCCTCCTGCTCCTCCTCTCCCCACATTGCCCTGTACCTGCAATGCTCATGTGTATGAGCTTATTGAGTCAGATCTTTGGTCTACCTTCCCAGCGCTGTTGACTCCAACTGGCACCTGCTGTTCTAGGTAAAGCTATTTCACCGTTCTGATACAAGACAGATCCCCAGAGAACTTTCTGCATGCAAAACAGCTCTGAGGTACAAGTCCTCATTTCATTCCTGTTTGGAGCATGGGAGAATCTTGAATATTCTGGCTTTTTAAACCACAGTGCTGGCTACCTGACAGAATTCTGTTTTACTAGTCCAACCAATAAAATACTGGTTGGCAAGCCTAACGGAAAAGGCAGCTCAAAGGAGTGATACAAATCAATTGTGGATGCTAAGTCTGAAAAAGAAACAGTAGAAAATGTATAGGTTTAACAGTAGCTCCTTTGAGTCAAGTAGAAACCCAGATGAACTGAACTTTCCAGGGTATTAACTGCTCTATTCTGGATGCTGACTTTTGAAAGAAGTTTAACATAACAAAACGAGACTTCCCAATTTTATTTCCCATGACTAGTTTAGGTTAATTGTCAAAATATCAGATAACTGAAAGACACGTTTCCCTTAAACTGTCTCCTGTTTTTCCCCCCTGATTGCTCCTCTGTAATGTATCTAACCAAACATTTGTTCCACTGATCATTTCAGGGCAAAAGACATGAATCACTAGACTGCGAATAAACCACAAAGGCAGCTGTGGATCATTAGAAAACAGGCATCTCGTTCAAGAAGCCTGCTGTCGGAAGGTTTTCTTCAGGAAACTGCCTTGGCTTGGTGTGCTTTGCTGTGTAATGAAAGCTGTGCGATAGAAATTAGATCATTCCTTCTTAACACACATTCATTGTGAGAAACACAAGCACACACCCCAGCAATTGAACAAGCTGATGGTTAACTACAGACAACCAGGGGCGATCATTAGGGTTGCCAGGTCCCTCTTTGCCACCGGCGGAAGGTTTTGAGGGTGGAGCCCGAGGAGAGCGGGGTTTGGGGAGGGGAGGGACTTTAATGCCATGGTGTTCAATTGCCAAAGTGGCCCTTTTTTCCAGATGAACTGATCTCTATTGGCTGAAGATCAATTGTAATAGCAGGAGATCTCCAGCTACTATCTGGAGGTTGGCAACCCTAGCGATCTTAGACAATGGGCAAAAGCCCCGGGCCTTGCATTGGAGGGGCCCAGCCATCCACGGCGCTGCCCCCTGAAGGAGAGGGGAAAAGAGGAAGAAGATCAGGCTTTTGCTGCTGCTTGCACCTCCCCCATTTGGGGTTCAGGCAGTAGAGGTAGCTCCCACCCACCTTGCATAGGACCACTCCTTATATGACTCTGGAGGGGGGGCAGCACAGGTGGCAGTAGTTATGTGGTCCCATCCTGGACTTTTGCCCAAGGGCCCAGAATTACCATCCCTGCAAACAATGCATATGATATTTATCTCTCAGAACATGTAGGAATAAAGAATCTTCCCAAGTTATTCATTCCTTTATTACATTTGTATTGTGCCTTCCTTCCAACAAGGTCAGACCACATATGGTTAGACCATAGACTGTGAATAAGTGGAACTGTGAATTGTGAAACCACAAATGGTGGAGGTCTACTGTACTCCACTCTGAGAGATGGATCCACTCCTCTAGTAGAGATGCTTCCATTCAGTGGAAGGACCCCCTCCCCTGATATAAGACCCTTACTTCATGGGAAGACTTCTCCCAGAGGGGAAAGCATCTTTTCTAGCAGAATAAACATGCAATAACCATCCCTGAACTCCTTTATATTTATTAGTATTTCCACTTATTACCCCTGTCTCCCTGGCCAAAATCGTGCTCAGAGCGGCTATCCTTAAACCGGGCTCAGAGCGGTTAACCTTATAAGTGTGCGGAGTAAAGAAATCACAATAAACCTTCCAAAACAGTACCCATCTGAAGCTTTTGTTCTCTGCTCATCGATCTTAACCATGCCAACACATACCATTTGCATCCAGAAGAAGAAGAGTTGATTTTGTATGCCGACTTTCTCTACCACATAAGGGAGACTCAAACCGCCTTACAATCACCTTCCCTTCCCCTCCTCACAACAGACACCCTGGGAGGTAGGTGAGGCTGAGAGTATGTGACTTTGCCCACTGTCACCCAGCTGGCTTCATGTGTAGGAGTGGGGAAACAAATCCAGTTCACCAGATTAGCCTCCGCCACTCATGTGGAGGGGTGGGGAATCAAACCCAGATCAGACTCCACCGCTCCAAACCACTGCTCTTAACCACTACACCATGCTGGCTCCCCCATCAAGATGGTTGTGCTGGTGTAGCCATCCATCCAAGAGCTGTTCACCATATTCTGTGTTGCAAGCGGACAAGCGGGGTGCTCCATGCACATCCGACATGTGGTTAAGGTGCCTCTTTACAAGGTCTGCATCCCCATATCATCGGATCCATCATGGTACCATGGCACGATAGATAATTCACTTTCTGGATTGTTTTGCCCTAGAGGAAAATCCAGGTGTGAATTATGGCAACGACAGAGAACTATCCAATGATGTGCTGCATTGGTGTGCATAGCTAAGGAATGCATGAAGGGGAAGAAGTCTGCAGAAAATGAGGGTAAGGAAGAGCCGAGCAACTGGCACGTCCTCTCAATATCTTTTCTTTCCAACAATGCTCCAGTGTTACTGTCAATAAATCTAAATATCCTAGGAGACAATTGGTCCACACAAAATTTTGATAAAAGATGCATGTATGTGTGTAAAGTGCCGTCAAGTCGCAGCCAACTTATGCTGACCCAGTAGGGTTCTCAGGCAAGAGACTGACCAACGTAGTTTGCCAGTGCCTTCCTCTGCACAGCAGCCCTGGTGTTCCTTGGTGGTCTCCCATCAAAATACTCACCAGGGCCAACCCTGCTTAGTGGCTGAGATTTGACAAGATCAGGCTAGCCTGGGCTATCCAGGTCAGGGCTTGATAAAAGATACCGTTATTTATACAGTGCAACATGGACGTCAGCATGGATAAAAGACACAACAAAGGGATAATTGAGGTAATAGTTGCACACTGTAGTACATATGGATGTGTTAATGTTTGAAAACCTTCCCTTCAGAATCCAAGCAAACATTTCACAGTAAATATCGATGGGGAATAAAATCTCTTTTCATTGCTGCTTAAAATAATGCTTAATTTAAACATTAAAAACCACCCAGTTACAATTTATGCTTTTTCCTCCCACCTCGTCGTTTCTTCCTCATATAACGTTATTTCTTCATCTTCTAGATCAAAGGCATGGTAGTCTATAGAAAGCAAATTAGGAATGCATTATTTTCAGGGGGGAAATCTCAGTGAGACTTATAATTTTATTTTTTCCCTAGTTGTGCAGAAATAACATAAATCAAAAGAAGCAATAGTCTACCTTCTGTTTTGACTACTTTGACCCTCTTCAACCCCTGCCAATTTTTATCTCATTTTTGTTTAAGTTTGTACATCAGAGTTTAATTTTAAAGCTGGCCCAGAAGACAGTGATGTATAGGTTACATCAAGTATAGCTTAAATTACCCTCTCCCCAGTGGTTTGAAGAGGGTGGGGAGTGCTGTTCTCCTTCAGTGGGGTAGCAGCAGGAAGAGCAGTGGACAGAACCAATCCCCTGGACTTGATCATCCTCGAGGTACAGAGACCTTTTCTCCAGACCACCATTAATTTTTTTGTGTGTGTATAATTTAAATCTATTAAAATATTGGTGACATTCACCCAATAGAAATGTTTGACATGTACATATCAAAACAGAAATATGGGCTAAGAATCAAGTGTAAACATTGAAAAGGCCATCCAGGACGCTTGCTGCCCTTTACTTATGGGGCTGCCATTTCTGCCAATCATTCCAGACAGCTTCTTCCAGAAAACAGATGTCACATCTATGAGCGCTGCCACACATGCACTTTCCTCCACTTTCAATGCACTTTGAAGAAAAAGAAGAGTTTGTTTTTATACCCCAATTTTCTCTACCTTTAAGGAGTCTCAAACTGGCATACAACTGCCTTCCCTTCCTCTCCCCACAACAGAAGCCTTGTGAGGTAGGTGGAACTGAGAGAGTTCGCAGAGAACTGTGACTAGCCCAAGGTCACCCAGCAGGCTTCAGGTGTAGGGGTGGGGAAACCAACCCAGTTCACCAGATTAGAGTCCGTTGCTCTTAACCAAGACACCACACTGGATTACTGTGTGAAATGGTAAAATCTACTTGCAAATGATAGTTAAAGTGGATTGAAAGTGCATTGTTCGACATGTGTGAAAGTGCCCATTGATAGTATTTGCCATTTTGAAGTCTGGATGTGAATATCATGATAAGGGCTGGGTAAATCGATATACCTGAACTGAAAATAAACCCGAAATTAGCCATTTGGGCAATATTCAGGTTTTGGGTAGACCAAATACTAAAACCTGGGAATCTGCCTGAAGCCAAATAAGAGATTCCTGAAAAAGCCAAATAGATATTCAGCTTTTTCGGGTTTTGGCTATTCGCCTTTGCTCAGATGCACAGCTCTGTGCTTTCTCCCATTTTTCTATCTTTGACTGATTTTGTTAGGGCCCCATAGTTGGGGCCCTTTTGAGGTAGGGGTCATGTAATCAGAGCCAACTTGGTCTGACCAACCATCCAACCACACCGGCTTTTTCGGGAATCGCCTATTCGGCTTTGGGCAGATCCCCACATTTTGGTATTTGGTAAACAGCTAATTTCAGGTTTATGTTCAGTTTGGGTATATCAATATGCACAATCGTAGTGTCTATTCCCAAGAGAAACTTGGGATCACAGCCTTATGTATCCTTTGGTCAGGTGATCTATATTAGAGAGTATTTATACCTCTAAGGGTATTTTTTTTTTACTCTTTTCAATCCTAGATGGATATGATGCATGATGAGAAAACTGCCACACATGATGAAGAGCCAGTGTGTGGCATAGTAGCTAGACGACAGCCTAGGATCTGGGTGACCCAGGTTTGAATCCCCACTCTGCCATGGAACTTACTGGGTGACCTTGGCCTAGTCATATACTCTCACCCTAACCTACCTCCCAGGGTTGTTGTGAGGAAAAATTGAAGGGAGAAGATGAGAGGACAACAGTGTAAGCCACTTTGGGTCACCATTTGGGAGAAAGGTGGGATATAAAGGAAGTAAAACAAACAAACAAAAACAGTAGATCTCTTCAGACATTACATCCACATGAACTGGATGTCAATCACACATAGATAATTTTTGCATGGGTGCTTTCACTCTCGTTCACCCCCCACCTGCCTTGGTTGTTCCTTGAACTTATGCATGAGTTTCCCCTCAATTAGAGATGACCTCGCTGCCAGCCCTTACAAATCCCAGGACTTCCCATCCCTCTATTAACCCAATTCTTCCCTTTCCCCTGAGCTCAGCCTGGGTAAAATCCCCATGTATAAGGCAAAGCATGGGTCACAGAAGCTTGAAAACACCCAATAACAAAGCAGCAGGTCAAGGGGCGGGGATTCAAATACTTCCTCTTTCCTCAGAGTTCTTTCTGAGCAGACGGCTTTTAAAAACAAGGGTATTGTTCCTCCCCACCCGCCCCCTTTCCTTTCAAATAGCTTTTTTTTGTTCTTAAAATGCTTATGTGGCAATTGGGTTTCGGGGGGGGGCTTTTCTCTCACTACAGCCAATTACAAAGCAGCATTTCAAGGGGTGGGGATTCAAATACTTCCTGATTTGAGCTTGGAGACTGCTGGGGCATAGACTCCCAACAGGAAAGTGTGGGTCCAGCGAGCAACGAACCTCTGGTAAAACTCCCATGCATAAGCGACCATAGTGAGAGTTTGTGGTTGCCACAATGTATTTGATATGCGTGGTTACTGTTTCTTGTGAATTGGGTAATGCATATATTGTACAGGCACGTACAGCTGGAAAATCAGGATTCTGGTTCTTTTGTATGGAAGCAGTACACACCTGAAAAATCCACACACTGCCCTAGTCACACAAAATGGCAACTACACATATTGGCTGCATTGTGGAGCACTCCCAAAATGCTTAGTTGACTGGCTGAGCGCTTATGCCAGAGAATTATCTTCTGGCATCTACGCTGCTGGGCTCCATAACTTAATATCAGTCCAAACTATCTTTGCATCTGGAGGGGGTGGTGACAAACTTCTAAAGGATTTTTAACCTCCAGTGTTCAAAGCAGATGAAAACGCAATGAATCTCAGGTGTCAACTTTTTCAGACCAGAGCCCACCTTGAACCACACATTACAACACGGGGCCTACTTTCTTTTGTTACTGCACGTATTCATCTTTCTCTACCTTACTCGCATTCTCTCATCAAAATGTTTGCCTTGTCTTTTGTTGTTGTTGTTTTTAAAAAACTTTAAAAGAAAACAAAAGAAAATGCTCTCAGAAATTATGCAACAGCATAACACACCTTAGATCAGTACCGGTGTACTCATATCAGCTATGCATGTGCACACACACATTTCAATCAACTGGAACCCATTACTTGGGTTAGGGAAGACCTTACAAGGTCTTCAAGTAAGGGCTGAACAGCAATCTGTTGGAAATGCTTTAGCACTGGATTTCCTGCATAGAACAGGGTTTTGAGTAGGAGGCCTATAAGGCCCTTGCCAACTCTAGTGGTAGAAAATGCCATTAAGATGCGGCCAACTTATGGTGACTTCATAGGGTTTTCAAGGCAAGAGACGAACAGAGGTGGTTTTGCATTGCCTGCCTGTGTAGTGACCCTGGACTTCCTTGGTGGTCTCCCGTCCAAATACTAATGAAGGCCAACCCTGCTTAGCTTTCCAGATCTGAGATCAAGCTAGCCTTGCCCATCCAGGTCATGCCCCTCCAACTTTAGGGTTCTAAAATATAGCATTATTTATTTAAATTATTTAAAAAATCTCTCTTTTTAAAATTATATATTTTTTTTATTTTTTTATTTTATAACATAAAACAAAACAAATACAATAATAAAAAGAGAATAAAAAGAAAATACAAAAGAGTATCAATTATATGCTCTAATTAATACATTCATAGTTACAAAGTTATAAAGTTCAAAAACCAAAAATACCCTTTTGACCCTCCACCCACCTTAAAAAGTGACCCATCACCAGACTTCCGAAGAAGTGTCTAAACAGTTTTAAAAATTACATTATTAACAGTAAAATAGAAAAGTAATAAAACTTGTTTCTATAACTCACTAACTAAAATAGTAAAATCCATTTTTGCCAGTTTATCCCAATATGTGACAGCCTTTGCCCAAGTTTTTTTGAATTCTTCCATATCTTTTCCATGTAGGAATTCTGTTAATTTGGCCATCCTCATATACATCCATAGTTTCTCTCTCCAGTCACGAATTGAAAGTTTAATACCCTTCCCTTCTCAAAGGAGTTCACAAAGACCGCAAGACCAATCAAATGCCTTTAACAAAAAGCATGCTTTGAAACATCCCAACCTATCAGGAAAAGAAAAGGTTTAGGGCAATTTTAAAATGGGGACACCACAAAAGCAAGCAGCCTTGACATTATCTTATGAACAATTTAAAAAATGCAAATTGGTTTTTTTTTAAAAACCAGCAAAATATAGCAACATTTGGGAAATCGAAGCAGATCTTGTACAAGCCGGTGGGAAGCATCTGTCCAGATAGCAAAAGCTACTTTCCTCAAGACAAGTGAAACATACCAAAATCACCTCCCCCCCACCCCGCACAAGACCAGTGAAACATACCAAAAACACCCCCCAAAAAACAATGGAATGCCCAGGAACATACACATGGTGCTGACATATGCCCATCACAAGTGGGAAACAGAAAACAGTGCTGCAAGTCTACACCTGGTAGGAAACAGAATATGCCTGCCTGGTTAAGGCATCCCCCTTCCAAAAAGATCTCCGAGCTTATTATGATGACACAGAAAACTCAACCTGATCTGCAACTCTGAAAACCCTCTTTCCAATTATCCACCACAAGGCAAGGCGGCCGTTGTGATGGAGTCAACTGCAAACCACAAGGAGAGCTCTACAGCAGACCACAAAAAAACCGGGATTGGCACCTCCTGTCTCTGAGGAGTTGAAGTTTCAGAGTTCTTTTATCACCCGACCTGCTGACCCGAAGATAGCAGAAGTGACCTCGTCTACCCCGAGGAGTCTATTGCTGCGATTCCCCTGGGGGAGCGCCAACCAGCTGCGAGCTGATCCAGTGATTAACCCTTCTGTGTTGTGGATGTAACACTGGAGTCTGGGTAATAAAGCTTTCACTGCATAACAGATCCTGCGCTTTGTAAATTGTTGCTCTTATCAGCTCCACTTGAGGCTGTTATCCCCTTCGCTGGGAGGCAAAGCTGCCAAGCTGTCCTTTGGAAAGGCGTCTGGCTCTATAAAGGGAAGGATATTTATTTACTCGCTGAGGAGGATAATGGAAAGGGAACGCTCGTTTGGGTAAGAGGCTGTTTAGGTTTGCTGTGGCCTCGTTTCTGTTGTTGTTGCTGTACTCGGTACACCTAAGCTGAGCAAGTATAATGGAGCACTTACAGGATTGAAATGTGAAACTAGGAAATTCATGGATTTCAGAAGAGTTGCCACCAAATTTTTCGCCGTAAACGGACGTGAGCGTGGAGGGTCTTGTTCGGACAAGTGCATCAGGAATACAGAGGAAAATTACAAAGAATTTTGATAGGCTGAAACAGTAAATTCTGCTGCTACTACAACTACTACTATTACTACTACAACAACAACTACTACTACTACTACTAGATAAAGAGTTTGTTTCTCAAGCTGTTTGCAGATGTTTGGTCATCATAGACCAAACAGGTCTGTTGGGGAAGGAGCGGAATTGTAACAGCTGACCCTGAGCCCTGACCTAAGCCCATGTAATCAACATTTTGCACAAACTTTGCACACATATAACAAAACAGGCTTGTGCAGGGTTCTTGCTTGCATGAACAGAGAGATGGTGTGTGTACATTTTATGCATAAGATGGCAGGGTTGAACACTGAACATTGAACAGTCTGTCTAGCCATTCATCCTTGCAAAAAATGCCAAGGAGTTTGGGGTGGCATATGTGGCTCTCCTTTCTGCTAATTTGTTCTGCAATTTTTACAAAAAAATCCTTTTGAATTAGGCTGAGAGAGAGCATGACTGGTCCAAGATCACCCAGAGATCTTCATGACTGATTGAGGACTTCTATCCCAGCCCTCTGACCACTATGCCACCCTGATTCCTTTCACATGTTAGGGAACACGGCTCACTTATTTCTTTAAACTATTTATATCCCTATACTGTCAAAGGCTCCATATTCAGACATGGCCATAGGCTATATAAAATAGTTAAAACAACACAAACAAATTTTGTGGTTTATATTACAGGTTGAGTATCCCTTATCCAAAATGCTTGAGTCCAGAAGTGTCTTGGATTTCAGATTATTTCAGATTTTGAAATATTTGCATATACATAATGAGATAATTTGGGGATGGGACCCAAGTCTAAACATGAAAATCATTTATGTTTTATATATGCCTTTTACATATAGCCTGAAGGTAATTTTATACAATTTTAAAAATAACTGTGCACTGAACCATCAGAAAGCAAAGGTGTCACTATCTAACAAGAAGTTTTGGATTCTGGAGCATTTTGGAAATCAGATTTTTGAATAAGGGATACTCAACCTGTATATTGTGATTTATAGATTCCTGCTCAGGCAAAATATCTGAGGAATTTTTTTGAGAAAAACAGAAAGAGCTTCAGTGTGGTTAGTGGAATTTCACAGGGTGCATTTGTGAAAGTGTGTCTCCCTAGAATGCCAATATGTTTCACCTGGACTGGAATTCAAGGCAGATTGGGAGATTCCTGATTAGAGAAAATATTTCAAAAATGTCAAGGGAAATCTAAAGAACATAAGAAAAATCCTGCTGGATCAGACTGGAATTCTGTCTAATTCAGCATCCTGTTTCCCACAGTGGCTAAACAGATGCCCATGGAAGGCCTACAAGCAGGGTATGGAGGCCCAAGAATCATCCTATAGTTACTATTCAACACGTAGTATTCAAAAGTACACGACCTCTGAATATGGAGGTAGAGTTGCCTGGCAGCTGATGAGAAAGTTTTAGGGGATAAATGGGAGAGTCAACCTCCTCTGTGCCCTTCTGTTACTTCCAGGAAAAACCTGGAAGTGATATAAGGTATCACTAGGAATCACTGAAAACTCTATGGGTTTACAGTGGACAACAGAAGCTGAGGGTGGATGCCTTACCCCTACAGGAGGGAATAATAAGCTTATTTGGAGGTTGCACTTATCCATCATGGCCCGATAATGGACCGATCCTTCATGAATGAGTCTATTCCCCTTGTAAAACCATCTAAGTTAGTAGTCATCATTATCTCATGAGGCAGTGAGCTCTACAAGGGAATCATGCATTGCATAAAGAAGGACTTCCTTTAGTTGGTCCTGAATCTACTGCCCATCAACTTCATTGCACGCCCCTGGTTTCTAGTGTTTGGGAAAATGGAAAGTTCTCTCCATCCCATGCATAGGTTTATCATACTCTACCATGCTCCCCCCTCCCCCTGGTTAGGGTTGCTAGGTCCTTCTTCGCCACCGGCGGGAGATTTTGGGGGCGGAGCCTGAGGAGTGCGGGGTTTGGGGAGGGGATGGACTTCAATGCCATAGAGTCCAATGGCCAAAGTGGCCCTTTTCTCCAGGTGAACTGATCTCTAACGGCTGGAGATCAGTTGTGATAGCAGGAGATCTCCTGCTATTTCCTGGAGGTTGGCAACCCTACCCCCAGTTCACTTTTCTCTAAATGGAAAATTCCTGTTTAGAAAAGGGCAAAGCAAAGGAGTCTTTTCTCTCTTGACTTCCTGAAGAAATCGAGAAACGATATACCGGTGCTGAGGCAAATCAGAGAGGAGGATGTTGAGGTGGTACATTGAAACAGACCCTGTCTCAAAAACACCAGGCCCTGTCTCCAAAACACCGCAAAGACACCAGGATTGTACCCGAATTTCCCCACACAGTCCTTTTTCTCAACCCAGCAGTTCTTGCAGAGCGTTTCATCTCCAACTTTGAATCTCCCCCCTTTAACACATTTCAAGACCCCTCTCACCTTGGTAGCTGCATGCCCTGAGGGGAGAGCGCAGCAACAATTCAGTGAAATTATCTCGAACGAGGGGATTTCCCCCCCCCCGCCTCTCCTTCTCTCTCATACACTCTCCTGTGGGCTTTCTGTGGAAAAAGAGCATTTAGCCCGTTAACGACCATTAATATGTACCATCATATATTAGTGGGAGTTAATGCGCAAAGGAAAAGACTCAACCTTTCAGTTCATTAAATAAAACAAATTTTCAAAATCGTCTATTTACGATAGTTGGGGAAAGTAGGAGAAGGAGCTGAAGGCCTTTGCCGCAGCTATTAAGAACAAGACGGGGAATGATTGGAAGGGGGGAAATGTGTTTCCTTGGAACGGGCGTCCAAGTGATATATCCAAGATGCCGCCGATCTTTGCAAGGATCCTCCTTCAAAATATATTTTCCTTTTATAAGATATCCCCCCCTCCCTTGTTTAAAATCCCATCAGGGACTTCCTTATAAATGAGGAACTGCATCTCTCGGGACTGGCCCAAGTTGGAAGAAGTGTGTTATTAAAAAAATACATAGCAGAATGCTGAGCCATATAATTAGCCTATTTCTTTCATTTTTTGTTATCTTTTAAAAATGTATAACCAAATTTTAATTAAGCATATTCTCTGGATGTTTGAACCAGGGAAGGAGAAGAAGGAAAAGAATACTCTGGCTGTATTTCCAGGGGATTAATTGTATCAATTTCAGTCTCCTTTTCTGATCTCTGGCACTGCAGATGCTTTTCTTTCTTTCTTTTTTCCTTTGCAAAAAAATCTGCTGTACCTTGTATAAAAAGTAGTGATGGGTCTGACTGTTTGTATAGGGGGCGCATGTGCATACGAATCATAATGTACACCTCGGAGTTGCAGGGAAAGAATCTACACATGCAATTCTGTGTAATTTTCCTACAATGCTGATCTTTGGGCTCCATTGTCAAAGGGACTAAAAGATGGCAGTGTTTTTTCTTTTGTTAGCTTTCTTATTGTTGCTATTTATTAATAGCTTGGGCCTTAAAATATATGCTAAGGAGAGAAAAAATGTCCCCGATATTAACCATAGGTCCTTCTGCTTTAGTGCAATCTGAGGGCAGCTTCTTGAGTGAGACTGAGTCAGAATCATTCAGTGAGGTTCTTGGAAGAGCGAGGATTTGAATCCAAGTTCCACAAATATAGCACCACTATGGCTTTCCGACCCCAGTTGCTCAAGAATTCTCGGTCCTGGCAATCCCTTCTCATTGGTTATGCCTCACCCTAAAGTGTGGAAGGTGTATTTGTGTGAAGAGTTAGGGCTCCAGGTCCTAGCTGGAGATCTCCAGGTCCTAGCTGGAGATCTCCTGCTATTACAACTGACTTCCAGCCAATAGAGATCAGTTCACCGGGAGAAAATGGCCGTTTTGGCATTAGGACTCTATGGTATTGAGTTCCTCCCTTCCCCAAACCCCGCCCTCCTCAGGCTCCGCCCAAAAAATCTCAGCCACAAAATGGCTACCACAGGATGGCAGCTTACTGTCAGTCACACAATGAAGATCTCCATCAGCAAATAGAATCCTTGGTGGGCAAAAGCCCCACCTGGCCCCACCCACTTTCTAAAAACACTTGGCAGGCAGCAAGAAAGATATCAGAGGGCACCATGGTCTGAAGGACAGAACCTAGATAAACTGATCATTTGTGCATTTGTATTTTTATTTATGTATTCATTCATTCATTTTTGTTTATAGTCCTCTTTTCTCACTGGAACTCAAGGTGGATTACAAGTATGATAGAACTGTTCAGTTAATCAGTAAGCCATTTACAAAATATAACATTTGAATGATGATATTTGAAGCTAACAGCAAAGATCCTTAGTAAAAAAACAAAGCTATTCAGTCAATCAGCAAGCGGATTACTATTTGAGTCTAACACCAAAGATCCCTAGTAAGATAACATAATACAGTGGGGCTGAGACTGAAGAACTGGAAGTGGGGAAAAAAAAAAACATTATCCATAATAGAGGACACCTCCCAAGCTGAATAATTACATCAAAGCTCACAGCTGTACTCCTCTACAAGAATGTCCTTCTGAACAATTGTGTTTGCCCATTTTGAGAAATGATAGAAGCATGGGGGGCTTCCTGATAGCCTCAGGCAGACTGTTCCATAAGGTAGGATCCACCAAGAGAATGTGCATGAACCCGCAGTTGACAACTTTACCCATATGCAAGGTGGCACCTTCAAAATGCTGTGTCCTCAATGGAACACAGCAGGATAGGTGGTCCCGCAGGTACGTGGGTCCAGAGCCTTGGAGGACTTGGTCAGTACACTACAGGGGTTTCCGCATTATGTATTGCCAGCGATGTATTAAGAGTTTGAAAACGTTATAAAAAATACTGTTCGCACTTTGTTTGGTCCCTTTAGCTGTGAAGACGTCTTCCAACCATTTATAAGCCATGGTATCCAAAAACCCTTTTAAAGCGATGTTTTTTACAACATTTTCAAACTCTTAATACATCGCTGGGAATACAAAGTGCGGTAACCCCGTACTATAGCCTTAAGGTAACCACAGCTAGGCTGCTGGAGGGGCTGTGGATCTGTGGTAGATCATCATCTTGACATGCAGAAGGTCCAAGTTTCAATCCCCTGTATCTCCGTTTAAACGGATCAAGCAGCAGATGATGTGAAAGACCCCTACCTGAGACCCTGAAGATCCACTTCTAGTCGGAATAGACAACACTGACCTTAATGGACCAATGGTCTGGTTCAGTGTAAGGCAGTTTCATTTGTTCATGTATCCACATGGCCAGGTCAGCAAAGTCAAAGTTGAGGGCCATCTTCTGAACCAAATGGAGGTGGCAGAAGGTCTTTTTATAAAAGCTTTATCAGCTTGCTTCTCTAACAATAAAGCTGTTCTTCAGTGGAGCAGGCTTCCTTGGGAGGTGCGTGAGCTCTCCTTCTTTGGAGGCTTTTCAGCAGAGGCTAGATTGCCATCTGTCAGCAATGCTGATTCTGTGAACTTAGGCAGATCATGAGAGGGAGGACAGGAAGAGTTGTGCCAGTGTTTGGCTCTCGTGGCCTTTTCTTACATGCCCACGGTAATGTTGATCTCCACTTTGGGGTCAGGAAGCAATTTTCCTCCAGGTGAGATTGGCCAGGGGTCCTGGAGAGTTTTTGTTGCCATCTTCTGGGCATAGAGTAGGGGTCACTGGGGGCGTGGAGGGAGGTAGTTGTGAATTTCCTGCATTGTGCAGGGAGTTGGACTAGATGATCCTGGTGGTTCCTTCCAACTCTGATTCTATGATTCTATACATAAAGAAGCCCTGAGTGAGATTGGAACTCTGCAGTTATCAGGATCATTATAGAACAGATGCTTCCCTTCTGAACAAAATGACCTTTTCTTTTGATCAAGTTACAAAACACTAAAGGTTAGAGAATGTTTGAAAGGAAGCTAATGCTTTAAAAATGGAGGGGGAGGGGTTCCATCCTTTCACGTCCTGACTCCACCAAAAACTATGAGTAATTATACAATGGCTTTAAACATATGTTCTCCTTTTTAAAAGTTTATACACATTGGAATGTGTTCTATTTGTAATACCATGAAGAATTTAAAAATTATGATTGATGGCTGCTTTTGAGACGAAACAACGGTTGCAAAGAACAACTATGCAACAAAAGGCACCTGCCCCAAAGCTAGTTAATTGCAAATTTAAGTCACATTTCTTTGTCTCTAGTGTACAGGGACAATGTGAGAATGAGGAGAGCAAATCAATTGTGAGTGTCACATTTTCGTGGTTTCCACATAACGTTTGACCTGGACAGAGCAAACAGTAGTCACAACTAATGGGGGAAAGGAAAGCATCCGTGCTGCTTTTATCACCCTAATGAGCACAAACAAAATATGTAGACATAATGCTTTCTATGACATTCTGGGGGTTGCTGATCTCCTTCAACTGTCCCTGTTACAGTAGGGACAAATGCTGGTTGCACATGTGGTGTAGTGGTTAAGAGCGGCGGTTTGGAGCAGTGGACTCTAATCTGGAGAACAGGGGTTTGATTCCCCACTCCTCCACATGAGCGGCGGATAGGGCTGTTGAATTAAAAAAAATTCGGTATAGTTCGGATTCGGCTGAATTCGGCCCGTTTAGATTCGGGATATGCCGAAGTCCGAACTCCCCCGCTTCGGGTCCGTGCAATTCGGCGGGAATTCAAAGTTCGGGAAAAATATTCGGCCGAATAAAGCCATTAAAAACACAACCGCGCCTTTCCGCGGCTCTGGGGGGGCATTTTTGGGGGTAGAGGTCCCAAACTTTCAGAGGTGCTTCAAAGGACCCTTCTTGCCAGACCCCCCCAAGTTTTGTAAAGATTGGGTCAGGGGGGGCTGAGATATGGGCCCCGAAAGGGGTCCCCCCACCCTTAATGTGCATCTCTGGGCAGAGCTTGACGCCCATGCACAAAGCTCCCAGCCCCGACAAACAGCTGATGAGAGCAAGGGCGGGGCAGGTGCTAAGAACTTTGCAAAGCAACACAACTGCAAAGCAACACCTTTGCAAACATGCAAAGGGCGGGGCAGGTGTGAAGAATTTTGCAAAACAATACAACTGCAAAGCAACACAAGCACGCAATGCAACACCTTTGCAACAGTGCAAAGCAACACCTGACACCTGGGAGTTTGCAAACCATGGAAAGGGACAGAGGCAGCTAGCTATGCATAATGAGCAGGAGGGGGTGGAATTTCTCCTTTTGCATTGGACTTGGGACCAGGCAGATGCCTGGGAGAGAGAGACTGGAGGGGGAACACACACCCCAGGCAGAACCGGCAAAAGCCCCCTTTGGCTTCCCCCCCTACCCACAGAAACTGCTCCCTCCCCACACACACACAGACTCTGCTTTCCCCCACCACACACACACAGAAAAGAAAAATTACAGATTAAAGCCCCCAAAGAGGTCTTACTGTGGCTGTCTTCTGTTCCATCAGGAGGGGCTGGGAGGCTGGGTAATCCAATATGATTCCATTTGTATCCAATATGAGATCCATATTTATGCATCTCTCGAGGGTGATCCATTCATCCCAACAGGGAAAAGGGGAAAGCCCATATCTCGGGGGGCCCTGACCCAATGTTTACAAAACTTGGGTGATCTCTTAAGAAGGCTTGTATGAATATCCCCTGAAAGTCTGGGGTTTGTACCCCCAAAAATGCACCCCCTGCAGCCACGGAAAGGAGTGAATGTGCACAAGCACCCCCCCACACACACACACACAAGGATTTCCCTCTCTCTCTCTCTCCCCGGCCAGGCCTCACATCAGCTGATTCCTCCAGTACTCAATCCTGACTGATTGGCTAGAAGAAGACCCAGCTTGGCCACCGATTGGCCGGGGGAGGAGAATGCTGCTTACTGAAGGTTATGCTGCTTACTGACGGCCCCAAATTGGCCGGATTTATTCGTGAACTCCCGAACTCGCTGAATTCGGCCCCCCCTTTTCCTGCCATTTTTGAGTTCGGTTCGTCCCGAACTAAAAACCACCAAATCAAGGGAAATTCGGCTGATTTTCAGTTCGGGCCGAACCGAATCAACAGCCCTAGAGGTGGATGCTAATCTGGTGAACCGGGTTGGTTTCCCCACTCCTCCACATGATGCAAGCTGGGTGACCTTGGGCTAGTCACAATTCTCTCTGAACTCTCTCAGCCCCACCTACCTCCCAGGGTGTCTGTTGTGGGGAGGGGAAGCGAAGGTGACTGTAAGCCAGTTCGATTCTTCCTTAAGTGGTAGAGAAAGTCGGCATATAAAAACCAACTCTTCTTCTTCTTCTCAGAGGATTATTGGTAGATACAGGATGATCTCTGTTGTTACAACCCCTAAATCTTCTTCTTAAAAGCTTTGCTTCTCTTTTGGACAAATTAAATCCACAATACTTTAGTTTCATGAACTTTTCTGTTTCCTTGCACCAAATTTTGGTTTCATAAAATGCATGCATTTTTTCAGCATCCTTTGGGCATTAGTAAACCAGACTTCTATATTATACTTATGAATTATAAGACCATAAGAAAAGCCCTGCTGGATCAGACCAAGGTCCATCAAGTCCAGCAGTCTGTTCACACAGTGGCCAACCAGGTGCTTCTAGGAAGCCCACAGACAAGACAACTGCAGCATCATCCTGCCTGTGTTCCACAGCACCAAATATATTCAGCATTACCAGACTGTTGCCTTTTCTATGCCCTCCCCAATGAGACTCTCCCAGTGCCTACCTTACTTTCTTTTAGGTGCCAGACTAAAATATTCCTTTTTTAAACATTTTTTTTTTTTGTATTTACATTATTTATAGTCCACCTTTCTCACTTGGTCTCCAGGCTATGGTTGCCAGGTCCCTCTTTGTCATCGGTGGGAGGTTTTTGGGGCAGAGCCTGAGGAGGGCGGGGTTTGGGGAGGGGAGGGACTTCAATGCCATAGAGTCCAATTGCCAAAGCAGCCATTTTGCTCCAGGTGAACTGATCTCTATCGGATGGAGATCAGTTGTAAAAGCAGGATATCTCCAGCTAGTACCTGGAGGTTGGCAACTCTACTCCAGGTGGATTACACAGAGTGAGTCATTATGATCAACAAGATGGGACATTCAATGAACAATGAAATAGTAAGCTACATGGCAGAGCAGAGATTTGAATGCAGGTCTCCAAGATCCTAGTCTGATGCCCAAACCACTACACTCAACCAGCTCTTTCCTGATGGGTCAGGATTCTCTCAACTATTTCAGGATATGTGGCTTCTGCAGGCTAGGATGTTAGGCCTTGGGGTTCAACCACCACTTACACTCATACTCCCTCTTGAGCTTCAAAAGAGTTTCTTCAAACTACAACCATGACAACACATTCATAAATGTGTGCAAATATTAAAGCACAGTGGGAATGGGGGCCTGGAAATTATGCAACAAACTTTCTCAAAACCTCAGTATGGCACTTTGATATACTATACGGTGGAATCCTTATGCCCTTCTAAGCCCATTGATTTCAATGGATTTAGAAGGGTGTGACTCTGTTTAGGATTTTACTTATGATGACATTTTATCTCTGCATCTCGCGGTTACTTGTTGCGGGGGGGGGGGGGCAGCCTGGCTTCTCCCTTTAAGAGAAGATTGATATGAAGACAGCAGAATGGGGAGGGTTTTTTGGGGGGGGGGCTGATCTCAAATGTTGTCACATGCTAGTTGCTGCAAATGAAAATGATGGTAAAGGAATAGCTATAGGAGCTGGTTCAGACATTGGTAACCCTATGGCCCCGTTTGGAAAAGATTCATCTGCTGAATTTCTGCTTGCTGCATGAATCTTAAACCCCACCAAAGGAGGAAAAAAATGGCAATGGAAGCATAAACTGTAGTTTGCTATGGCTGTCCTTCAAGGAACCTTTGTTTTGTTGAAAATCCTTTGATAACTCCTTTGCTGAACTACGATTCCCAAGATTCAGCAGGGTATCTATCTATCCATCCACACCCCATCTTTCTCTCCAATGAGGGCCCATTGCTCTCCTCTCCTCTGTTTTATCCTCACAACAATCCTGTGAGGTAGGTTAGGCAGAGAGTGTGCGATTGGCCCAGGGTAATCCAGCAAGCTTCCATGGCACAGTGGTGATTCGAACTGGAGTCTCCCAGACCCTAGTCCTACACTGGCTCTTGTACAGGTTAGTACTTGGATGGGATACCCTAAAAGACATGATATTCTAGTTTCTGGAGGCCACATAACATCTGGGAAACTGTATTCTTTCCGTCTCTCCTGTCTAATATCCAATTTGCATCAAGACCATTTGATGGACAAAAAAAAGATGAACGTTTTTGCTGAATAAGCTTTCAGATTCATTCAGTCATTCCTGTTAACTGGCAAACTCCCACCCCTTCCCCCTTTAGTATATAGAATTTCTATGAAAGCATGATGTAATTTGCAGTTAATTAACTCATCAAATGATTGTTCTGATTAATCAATTAATGTTTTCAGACCCAACTGAGCAATTTTTAATTCCTTATGAATAAAGTGGACCCTGCAATTCATACGGTAGTGGTGATCTGCTGGAGTGAATGACAGCCCCTATAAGTGATGCTCCGGAATAAGGTACATGGGATTCTCCTTCAATTACAGCTTGAAAGCTCTAATAGTCATTGATTTGATTCATTCATTAAGTACAGATTAAAATGCTCAGTTTACAATTGGGATTCATCCATTGTGGGGAAAAACGTGCAGCACTGTTAAGACAGGAACCACCTAGGAGGAGAGCCACAAAACAAGTGTGCCTCTGAGTTTGTGCATAGTATCTTTCCCACTCTATTGAAGTTAGGCGTAACCTCGTTAGCCTGGGATAGCAGCTGGCTGACCTTGTCAGATCTCAGAAGCTAAGCAGGGTGAGCCGTGGTTAGTACTTGGACAGGAGACCACCAAGAAAGTCTAGGGTTGTTGTAGTCTCTTGCATTGAAAACCTTACCTGATGTCCATAAATTGGCTCCAACTTGTTGGCCAAGCCCCCACCCCCCAACTTCACATTATTATTGAATCTGAAGAGGTGAGCTATGACTCACTAAAGCTCATACCCTAACCCTACCAGATATTTTGCTAGTGTTTAAGATACTACTGGACTCTTGCTTTTTTTTTACTGTTACAGATAGACTGACACGGATACCCATCATAGTTTATTATTGCAATTAGGCTTAAATTATAGTCACTGAAGATAGCATTACATACTGCTTTTGTCTGCGGTGAACAGGTTACGCAGATTAAGGCTCTTGCCCTTCAAAAACCTGCAACGCCTGTTTGACCAGACATAATACAGCAGTGAATCGATAGGGATTAGGGCATACACATTTGATGAAGATGCCTTTGATCTAACATACTTCTTTTTGGGGGTGGGGAACCCTCCACAATTGAGTCAGCCAGCCAGTCCTCACACCCCTGACGCTGGTTTGGAGAGAGGAAGGGTTGGCCTCTTGTTTGGAGAATTCAAAATAGCTGGTGCCATTGTCCCAAACAAGCCCAGTGCCTCTTTTGACGTGGGCCCCATCTGCGTGCGGACTTTTCCAAATTATATGTCTGTGTGATGAAGTGCAAACTGCTCCAGCCTTCGCTTAAGAGTACCTAGATTGGAAGGAGGGCCGCTAGAGAGGCAGATTTTTCTCATCTCTGCAGGGGCATGCTGCGCTTCCCAAAACAGTCCTCTTCTGAGTATGAAAGGAGACCCCTGCCCTTTCTGTTCATGGCCACCTTATCACTATCTTCCACCTGTAACATAAGAGCAGCACTGCAGTATCAAGAAAGCCCCCCCCCCCAACAGTTAGGAGCAAAAACAGGTAATCAACAACTGGGAAACCCTTAAACCTATTGACATTATTGGCTGCTTAAAGGATCCCTTTAAAGGAAATATTGTTGGCAGAACCATGTGAGAGTCTGCCTTGCTTCCAAATCATATCCCCTTATATGAGAGCCAGCGTGGTGTAGTGGTTAAGAGTGGTGGTTTGGAGCAATGGACTCTGATCTGGAGACCCGGGTTTGATTCCCCGCTCCTCCACATGAACGGCGGAGGCTAATCTGGTGAACTGGATTTGTTTCCCCACTCCTACACATGAAGCTGGCTGGGTAACCTTGGGCTAGTCACAGTTCTCTCAGCCCCACCTACCTCACAGGGTGTCTGTTGTGGGGAGGGGGAGGGAAGGGGATTGTAAGACAGTGGTGAAGAACGTTGGCATACAAAAACAAACTCTTCTTCTTCCATCCTTCAAAAGTTTAGCTGCTTTCCTCACAAGCTGATAAATAGGTGTCCTCCAGAACACTTCTGTCCTAAGTCACCTCAGACATGCAAGCCCATAAGAACCATGCAAAGCCGCACCTCACTGGCAGCAAACTGACAAGCACTGGTAGGCAGGATTTGACCTCTGGGTTAAGTCACCCTGCTCTGCTTCTACAGGGCAGCCTTAAACAATCCCGCCCTTCTAAAGATTTATTGGCTTCAATGGATTTAGAAAGGTGTGACTGTGTTTGGGATTATGTTATTCATTTGGTAGCAGCTGCTAGGTGTGCTTACTCAGGAATCGGCCCCATTGAGCTCAGTGCAAGTATGTTTAGGATTGTAAACTGTAAAACGTTTTAAACCTTCACTTAAATATATATATATATATATATACACACACACACACAGTCAGGAGGGCACCTAATGAACACTTTAGAGATGCAAACTCAGGAAAAGACTGCTTTCTACTATGATCCCCTCCCCCCCAAAAAACAACTGGAACTCCAGAGTTTTGATCAGCAAACCGACAGATTTTGGGAGTCCTAAAGTAGAATCCCATAACTGCTGATCAGGCTTCTGCTGCCTGTACTTGTGCCCACTTCTTAAAAACACCCCCCCAATTCCATTTATGCAAAGATTTCAGCTAGCAAAACTTCCTAAGGGTGTGTGAAATTGACTAATCTCTCATGGCTTAATATAAATAGCATTGGCTGTCGCCTCCGGTGGAGTTGCGGGATCTGTATCTCCCCCCCACCACCAAAGCATAACCACCGGGGTTCCACCAGACATAACTTCTTTGCTTCCACCCAATAGCCAGTTGTTGTTGGGGGGGAATTCCCCCCCCCCTTCTCTCTAGATCCCTTCGCAGAAGGACGGAATAGGAGCTGGTGGCAACTTCCGTAGCTTGTCTGTTCGCAGAGCCACCTGGTGAAGAAAGGCAAGCGACCTGGCCCAGAAGCAAAGGGCCCGAGTGGTTTGGCCATTTATGCACGGGAGGGTTTGCCTTGGATTTGCCGCTCTCTCGATGCACGTTTCCCCCATCCGAATTCTCCAAACTCAAAAATAAGCCCCCATGCAGAGTTTTGAGAATTCGGGTGGGGAAAACGTGCACCGAGAGAGCAGCAAATCCAAGGCAAAACCTCCCAGGCATAAACAGAGTGCCAGGTTTCCCTTTGGGAAACGGCCTCCAAAGGGTACCGGGGGCTGCTAAAGAACGCTTCAGGTCGATCTGGAGCTCCTCTGGTTAGCTTGAGTGGAGGGGGGGGGCAAGTTATTGCAAGCGAGCAAAAGGGCCCTGTTAGGACAGATCAGAGAATCGCAGCCGCCTCCGTTTTTCCTTGGCTCGGCCTGAGATGCGGCACCGGTGGGAAGTCCCTCCGCCGGCCAAGCCTGAAAGGTGCGGGTCCTCCCCTGAGGCCGAACCCCTTCCTTCCCAACCGACGGGCCTTGACGGGAGAGGGCGGACTGTGCGGAGAGGAAAGAGCGGAGGAAGGAAAACAGCCGGGAGAAGGTGGGGAAAAGAGAAACTTGCGCGGAAGCTGCCCGTTTCCCCCTGAGAGTTGTTCAGGCGGCTCTGAGATGCTCCTGGTCATCGTTGTGACTCGGGCAAAAGCAGACAAGGCTGGTCAAGGGCTGAAATGGAGAGGGACAAAGGTCAAGGCGAGGTCTTGGTGCAAAAACATGTTTGAAAGTCCGGAATATATCTGGTGGTGCGCAAATCATTTTTTTTTTTTTTTAAAGACAGCTCTGCTACTCGGCAGTACGAGATTTGCTTTTAGACTGTTTTATTTTACTTTGGGGGGTGTTCAGGGATTGCAAGGGCATTTACTCCCGTGTAAGCGCGCCTGGGGTCCTGAACGCAGGGACGGAGCCCGTGAGCACAGCTGATTGGCTTCCGCCGCGGGACGCCCAATTAAAGCGTCGAAGCGACCGGTGTTTAAAATCACCCCGCCGGGCTAAAACCAGGAGGAGGCTTGGACATGCAAATAGGGATGAGGAGGATCGGATCCCAAAGAGGGGAAAAAAGGGATTGGGTGAAGCGTTGGCCCCTTTCCCGGACAAGCGGGGACAGCAGAAGTTAAGGAAGGCGAAAAATCAATTCAATGTTCACATTAAAATAATAATAAGAAAAAAGCAGTTATGCCAAATCGAAGTTTCTCTCTCAGGACTGTGAAAAAAAAGTCCGTTTGAAAAATAAAATAAAATGGGAGTTCAATTGTTTTACAAGGGGGCGTTCAGAAAGTTTGGAAAACTCCCTCCAGGACAATAGCATTTCGCGGGGCCCCACCCTTCTTTCAGCCGCGGAATTTCTGTGTTTTCTTCTGTCCAAAGTGGACCGGTCCTTCGGAGAATTTACAGACCCCAGGTTTGGTTCGTTAAGGGCACAGGGAAAGAAAACTTGAGAACCTTTCAAGCTCACTCACCTAAACAATTTAAGTTCGGGCAAAAAAACAAACAAACACTTCTTGGGGGAGGGGGATTGGCATTCAAGGGGGCTTAGAATTCCCAGGCTATTTTATAAAGAAATTGCTTCCCCCCAGTCCCATAAAAGTTCGGCCACTTTTCCTTAGAGTTCTTCTCTCGGCCCTCCCCCGACTTTTGAAGACTTTCCCAGTAAAGATTTGTAATACTTTTGGCTTTCTTTTCTAAAATTGTAGGCTATCGTGGTAAAGGGTAAAAAAATGGAGCCATGCATCACGTCATATAAAGCCCTAACAATTAAGTTTCTAAAACACACACGCTAATTTACTTTTTTCTCTCTCTCTCCCTTTGCTCTTAATAAAGAAAATGACAGGATTTATTATTATTTTTTAAAATCCCCCCTTAGGGAAAATACAATTAAACTTGCAGGAAAGTCAGGAGGCAAAGAAATGAAACCAGTTGTTGCTTCATTTTAGAACAAAGGCAAATCTTGCCATCTGAGAAAAAGTGTTGTTTAAAACCCTAGACAAGAGCGAGGGAAACTGGCAAAGTAGTACATATGCTATAAATCATTTGGGGGGGGGTGTTTGGTCTCTCTAGGAATTAGTACATCTTTCCAAATAATACAGAAACTAAACTTTCTTTGGAAGATGGCAGTAATTAATGTGCACGCCTAAAAACTCTAAACAGCCTTCTTCCAGAGTAAACCAGGACTTGTTCAGTCGGTTTTGTGGGGGGTTCTTTGGGGAGTGTTTTTGCCCCCACCCCGACACTTCCAGGTCCAAACGATCCTGGCTCTTTCCCAGAATTAGATCCGGTTGACCTTAGTCCTCGATGTCCCAGTTTCTTGCCTTCTAAGAGGCCTAAACATTAATAATAAGCACTCTCCTTATATCAGCTTTTAATGCACCGTTCTGATGGTGTTCTGTTCTCTTTCCCAAAAGACCGGGGTTGGCCGAAGGATTTGTGCTTAGAGACTCAATCGTGGGTGTCTTTAAAAACAAAACAAAAGAGACGTTATTGGGAGTCAGTGGGGAAAAGGCAGAAGGTTGGATTCTCCTGAACAGCAACCAGGTAGTAACGAATCAGTGTCTGTCTATCCATACCCAAATGGTTCCTCAAACTCTTTATTTAGAATAACCGACAGATCCTAACAACACCGGCTTCAGCTGCAAAGGTGTGTGTGTGAAATGTTTATAATTTGTTATTTTCAGAAAGGTAGCCTCCTCCTCTCATTTTAATTTTAAAAGGTATAGCCGTTCCTTTCCTCGCCAAGCTTTTCCTGGGTGTTAATGCCCAGATTTCGATTCCCCCCCCTTTTCTTTCAAAAAACACATTTCTTCAACCAGCGAACTTTTGATGACACAGGAAAAATGGAAGACTGCTTCAAACACGCGGCTAAGAAGACCAGGACCTCCCGCCCCCCTTTAAAACTTTGCAAAAAAAAAAAAAAAACCCCAAACCCAGATCCAAAGTGATATTGGTAAGATGTGTTAAGTCTTAAAGAGGCGATTCTTTTCCGGGGCTGCCTTTCACAGGTTTCTCTGAAAACTGCCCCGTTTCTCTTAAAACTACCAGCTTGAAACCTTTTATTGCGTTTGAAAGAAAGCAAAACCAAACCAAAGCAAACCATTACACTTCAGATTGTCTGCTTTCACCTTTCCCTTATAACCCCCCCAACCCCAAAGTCGTGGCCGGAATCATTCTACGGCTTCTATAAGCTTCACTTCTCATAGCTGGTCCTTACTAAGGGGGAGACGGTGTATTGGAATACATATATATATATATATATATATATATATATATATATATATATATATATATATATATATATATAATATTGCCCGCGCCTGATTCCCCCCCTCTTCCTCTGGAGTGGTCTAAAAATAGGTGAAACCCTTTGTTGAACTGATGGAAGGCAAAGAAACTCGAGGTGGAAAATGTCCCCGCCCCACACCTCTCCCCTTCCAAATTTCGTGCCACTCCACACACACCTTGCTAAATATGCAGGCACCCCTAATTTAAGAACAAAGATCGGCTGGACCCGCTTTTCGATCGCTTCCCTTCTCCTCTGGTGTAAAGTTTCCTGCCGCCTTCGAGCCAGCCTGGGCCACCGCGTCCTGCTAGGCAGGTTTACATACGACAGCATGCAGATTTGCATCTAATAAAAGAAGGGGGGGGGGGAAGAGATGAGCCGATTGCTTGGCATGCCTGTGTTGGGGTGGGGGGAGATTTTGGAAAACGAAGACTTCCTTGAGCCTAAGCTGATGTCAAGCCAGTTCAGAGGGAATGGAAAGATGCCCCCTTGCCCTCCACTAAAAAGTAGCTCACAAGTTTTAACTAAAATGACTTCACGCCTAATGTTCTACGTCTAGCAAAGAAGCAACTGTGAACTGATCTGAAGAAGTGAGCTGTGGCTCACGAAAGCTCATACCCTGCCAGAAAATATTTTTGTTAGTCTTTAAGGTGCTACTGGACTCTTGCTCTTTTCTACTACTGTGAACTGTATGTCTTTAATTCTATAGAACACTGATGGGGAAGGGGGGAAGTTTCCTAAAGACCTATAATACTTCTCCATCACTATCCTGGTTCTTCAAGTCACCCTTTTAAAAAGATGACCCAGCCTCCCCCCCAGACACGTCTCTCCCCCCAAGGGAGTGAAGCATCTCGTGTGAAAGGTCCTCACGCTGAGATCTGGCTTTTTATCCCACCCCCACCACACTTTGGCAATTGTGCATTTCCGGCCTTTTGAAGATTGCAACATTAAAAACAAAACGGGTCCATTTCCCTAATTTCCAAAAGGAGGAAGCGAAAAGTTGGGGGAGGGAAAGAAGTCGGGAGAAAGTGAGCCGGAGCCTTTTCAATGGTTGGTTTCCCTCCCCCCCCTCCCCTCCCCTCCCCTCCCCTCCCCAGGGTCTGCGAACATTTTGCAACCACTTCTGCCGGATCCCGATCTCCTCCTTCCCGGTTAAGCCTCTTCCCGGGGCGAGTGATTTGTGTGGCATCTCAGGGACTCTGGCCCGTCTCTTCTGCTGTCGTCGCAATGTGCTCCCCCCGGGTGACACTGATGGATGCGCCGACGGAAAGATGGACAGATGTTGGGGCGGATCTAACGGCATGCGAAGCCGGAGCAGCTGAGGGAGAGAGCGAGAACTGGTGGGGGGGGGGGGATAGCCCCGGCGCCACGGCCGGGCTCTCCGGCGCGCCTGGCCGGGCGCGAACCAACTCTCCGGCCGCACGCATGCACCAGCAGTCGCGCAGGGGGGGGGTCCCTTTGGGGGGGGTACTTCTAAGCGGATCTGGTCGCTCTTTACGGGACCGGATCCTGCATCAGCACGGAGGGAAATCAGCAACCCCCCCCCCAAATAAATAAACCCCATCAATGAAATGGAAGCGAGAGAATCTGGCAGGCGAAAAACTCTTTGAGGACTCACCCATCTTTGCTGGGAGGCAAGAGGAATAAATTTTGGGGGGTTCCCGTTCCCGGTTGCCAATTGGTCCGAGGGCTGCCAAGACTCGGGGCTTATGCATTTATTTGTGGCTCATCCTAACGGCCGGCTCTCTTTAAAAACAAAACAAAAAGAACAATAACGCGGCAGTAACAGCAATATATAGATACAGATGTATATGTTTTTTTTAAAAAAAACTTTCCTACTGTTTTCGGTAAAGGGAGAAAAAGGCTATTTTTTTCCTCCCTGGAAAAAAAAAAACCCCAAACAACCCGGCATTCTAATAAGAAGACGCAAACATCTGCATTGAGCGAAGGTCCCAACTCTTGCAGAATGGGAGCGAATAGAGCCTCTCTCTTTAAAATAATAATAATTAAAAAAAATGTTACGGTAAAAAAGTGAGATCATTCTTTTTGCCCCCATCCTGAAAAAAAGAAAAGGTTACATTAGGGGGGGAATAGCAAAACAGGAACATTATTTGCTACTGATGTTTGCTGCACTTCTCTGAAGTCAAGCTCCTGGGTCTTAAAGGCGCCGAGCTGTAATTTGCTGGCGCGGTTATTAAATCTCTCCCTTTCGGCTACACAAAGAAAAGGGGGAGGGAGAAAGAGGGGAGGGGAGGGGGAAAAAAGTGCAGTTGGCAGTCAAGAAGGTGCTTCTGATCCATGTTCATAAAGCACTCGAAACACAGTTAAGAGTCCATCCTCTTCCCCCCCCCACCCGCAACCCCAGTCCCCTGCCATACCTTATTGCAAGCCAGGAAGACGCAATCGAACTCGCAGCGCATCGATTTGCCAAACGCTCTCTCTCTCTCCCCCCCCCACTCCAAAAGCCAGGATTCTCCCTCTCTCCCCCCCCCCATCTCTCCCACCAATGAACTTGTACTAGAAAGAGGGGGGGGGGAGTGTCTTCTTAAAAAAAAAAGTACTTGCATGTGTATGGAGGAGAGAGTCTAACTGGCTTCTCTCTGCACCCCCCCCCTTTTCTTTTCTTTTTTGCAAAGGACCGGGACCCGCCGGGCTTGGGGAGCGCGAGATTCCCGGGGTCCCGGCGAAGCCGGGGAGCTGGGCGACGTGTGCGTGTGTGCAGGCGAGATCAATTAAAGAATCAAAGAAGCCCACCGCTCCGTTGGGAAGTGCGGAAGGCGAGAGAGGAAGAGACGTGGGGAAGCGGAGTTCCTCCGCAGCATCCTAGGAGGCGGTGGTGGTGGATGCCTGCCTGCCTGCGACCCCCTGGCAGCCGTCTCAGTCCCAGCCCGGCAGCCTGGTGAGTGGGGGGTCTTGCGTGGCGGCGAGGGGGGCGCGGGGTTAGGATCGTCGCCGCTGGCTGGCCCGCAAGCCCCCAGACTCCCAAACGGCGCAAGTTCGGCGAGCTGGGAGAAGGGGGGGGGGAGGTTGGCCAAGGGACCCCCCCCCCCCAAGTCCGACGGCGGCGAAGTCTTCCGCTCCAAGTCGCAGCCCGAAAGAGGTAGCTCAGGGTTAGGGGTGGGGGGCGGCCGGGGAACGGCCCCTCGGCTCTCCCCGTCCTGCCTACCGTCCGGGCCTGGGTAGCTGCTGGAAGGCTCCAGACGTGGGGGGGGGGGGGAAAGCAGGGTCAGCCCCCCCCCCGGGAGACTTCTCCCGACCAACTCTTGCTCAGGCTTTGCTGGAGGGGGTTATCCCGGCTAACCAGAAAGACGATGGATGGCTTTAGACGGTATTTTTTTGGGGGGGGGCGGCGGCTGTGGAGCCCCTAGTTATGGAGTTTATTGGGGAGGGGGGCTAAGTGTAAACCTAAGGACGTTTTCCTGGGAGGAACCCCTTTGAATAGATCAGAGTAGGGCGCTGAGCGGACCTGCCTCTCTAAGACGCCAGGAGTGGGGTGGGGGGTCGTGGATGGGGAGGGTCGCCTAGAGATTGTTTTGGTCTATATGTGAGGGGGAGGTCGACCCCTGGCTGGCCCCAGAGATGAATTTTGGGGAGGTGGGGGAGATGCATGGGGAGAACTCTCGTGGGAGGGGGGATCTGGAGACTTCACGGGAATCAGGGCTGGAGAGCGGGGGGAGAGAGGCGAATTCTGGCTCGGAGGGAAGATCCCCCGACGCCCCCCCCCCCAGCCGGGGTCGCACGAGGGTTGGGGTGAAGCCGGTGGCAGGAGGCGGGCTGGTGCCTCGGAGCGGGGCGGGCTCCGTCTCTTCTCCCACCCGCCCCTGCCAACGGGCCTCGGATCCGTCCGCTTTCCAGGGTCCCCTCGCGTTGCCCCCCGTCCGGGGGGTGGAGGGTGGGGAGGCGTCCCGGGGAGGCGGTGGCCGCCCGGAGAGGGGAGGGTCCGGCGAAGGCTGCGGGCGAGGCACCAACTTTGCGGGGGGGGGGGTCTTCCCGGGCCGCTTCGGCGGGATCCGGATCGAACCGACGGGGGGGGAGGAGCGGGAGAGGGGCGGCAGCGTCCTCCTGCCCGCTGCCTCCCCCTGGTGGCCTGAGCTCCGGACCCCCTCCTCCGAGCCGGGGGGGGGGTCGTCGGGGATGCCCCAGGCGAGTCGCCCGGCCGTCGGATCGAGCGGGGCGGGGCGGGGGGCCGGCTGGAGGCGGGGTCCTCCCTCCCCCTCCCCTGGCTCCCGACTGGGGGGGGGATCCCCCCTCCGCGGCCGGCTCCTGGGCGGCGTGGGGCGCTCCCTCCCCCCTTCCCCGCGCGTTGCGCCTCCCCTCCCCTCCCCTCCCTCCCCTCCCTCCCTCCCCTCCGCCGAGGCCAGTCGGAGTCACGCCGCGCTCGTCTCTCCTTCTCTCCCCCTCCAAGCGCCGCCTGTGGCCGGAGCCGCTCGTCCGCCGCGCCGCGCCGGGCCGGGAGCCGTCGGAGCTGGGGACCCGCAGCAGCCCGGGGCCGCCGCCGCCGCCGCCTGAAGCCCGCCGCCGGGAGCAGCTGGCCCGGCCGCATGCCGTGAGCCGGAGCCGGGGCCACCGGGGGGCCACGGCCAGGCTCGGCCCCCGCCCGCCCGCGCCTCCCGCGGGGCCAGCGGTCCAAGTCGCCCCCCGGGGCCAGCGAGCCGCCGGCTCGGGGCTGTCCTCGCCGCTGCCGCCCGCCGCCGCCTCCCGCGCCGCCTCCTCGTCCTCCTCCTCCTCCGCCACACCGTGCCTGCCCGGCGGCGGCGGCGGCGGCGGCGGCGGCCGCAACACAAAGCTCGCCCCGCCGGCCCGGCCTGCAGCGGCTCCCCGGGCCGGAGGCAGGAGGGGACCCACGCCGCTGTGCCCAGCGCCGCGCCAGCCGACGGCCGCCCGCCCGCCGCTGCCAGCCCACGCCCAGGACGCCCTTCGCCATGCCCAGGAGGAAGCAGCAAGCGCCCCGGCGCGCAGCAGGTACGAGCCCCGGCCGCCCCTGGGGGGGGGGTGGTGGTGGTGGTGGTCTCTCTTTGGAACCGGGGCTTTTTTTTTTAGGGGGGGGGGAGGAATCTCTCCTTGGAACTAGGCTTGGGGGGGGAATCTCTCTTTGGAACCGGGCTGGTGGGGAATCTCTCTTTGGAACCGGGCTTGGGGGGAGATCTCTCTTTGGAACTGGGCTTGGGAGGATCTCTCTTTGGAGCCAGGCTTTGGGGGGGGGGAGATCTCTCTTTGGAACCGGACTTTTTTTTTGGGGGGGGGATCTCTCTTTGGAACCGGGCTGGTGGGGGAGATCTCTCTTTGGAACTGGGCTTTGGGGGGCATCTCTCTTTGGAACCGGGCTTTGGGGGGCATCTCTCTTTGGAGCCGGGCTTGGGGGGGGGAATCTCTCTTTGGAACCGGACTTTTTTTTGTGGGGGGGATCTCTCTTTGGAACCGGGCTGATGGGGGGGGGATCTCTCCTTGGAACTAGTCTTGGGGGGGATCTCTCTTTGGAACCGGGCTGGTGGGGGAGATCTGTCTTTGGAACTGGCCTTGGGGGGGGATCTCTCTTTGGAACCTGGCTTTTTTGGGGGTGGTCTCTCTTTGGAACCGGGCTTTGGCGCAAGAAACTCCTCTCTGAGACAAACCCCTTCTCCCCATCCTCTCCTGCTTTGCAAAGGGGTTAGGAAGAAGGGTGGGGTTTGGAGAACCCTGTGGGGGGGGGAGAGGAGGGTCGATCTGACTTACTTTTTGGGGAGAGGGACAGAGGATCGCCTCCGGATGGTTCCCTTCCTTCAGTTGCCTTAGGGCACTCTCGGTCGACTGGGCCAGTTATACAAAGGTGGTGGCTTGGCAGAAGTCGGATCTTCATGTGTCCCGTCCCCGTCCCCCCCCAACTTCCCATCCTCTGAGTTTTTCCGTACAGGGTCCACTCAACAACTGTGGTTGGGTTTAAATTCTTATGCCCTTGGAGGGGCAGAAAGTCACTCTGTGTTTTCTGGTGCTCCAGAGGAGATGCCTTGGTCCAACTTTCTCTTTCTCTGCCCCCCCCCCAAGTGGCCACCCCAAAGGGAGAAATCCCCACCGCTTCTTTGAGCGCCTTGAATCTGATCGATTTCCTCATCTGCCACTGCCCAGTGGCTGTTGATTGGGCAACACTTTTTGAGACACTTCTAGAGTTTCTTTTTAAAAATACTTTTTATGGGGGGGGGGTGCGTTGGTTGCAGGAGCCATTTTATTCATTTCAGAAATGTTCCCTCCGGTCGCCTTCTGAGAAGAGAGTTTTTTGGGGGGAGAAAAGGTCTTCTTTCCCTCCCCCTCCCGTTCCTCCCTCTTAAAACAAATAACATTTTTTTCTTTTAAATTTTGCAGTAATCTGTAGCCAAGGGTGGGTGAGGATATGGTCTGGAACAGAGTTTCCTTGGCTGGTTGCCACCCTTGATTTGATGGCTGATTGATTGCCTGTCACCCAGTTGCCTTTGATCTATTCATTCCCAATAAACCTCAATAAATCACTTGCCATGGTAACGCCAGACTCCCCATGACGTCACGCACGTGGCTTGTCAAACTCTGCCAGGGTGTAACTTTTCAAGCTTTCTGGTCTGCTTTCGGTGGGGTGGTAAAATCCCCACCTGGGCAGACATTACAAGGGAGACAGGGGAAGTACAGAGAGAGGAGATAGATCCCACTTCACTGGGGAATGGGGTAAAAATCCTACCTGTGCAAGATGAAATACCCATCCATATCTTTGGGGGCCAGCCCATAGGCAGGAGTTGTTTTGTTCTTCCCTAATAAGCTGTGCTTAATCTTGCGGATGCTGCTGCAGTATAAAGGAAGATGTGCGGTTTATTAATATCTTTTTTAAAAAATGGCCTGGTCTACAGGAGCCATGTCTTGTGTGTCACAAGTTTGATTTTTTTTTTGCAGAAACCAATGCCTGTTTTATTCCAATGCTTGCGATTTAATTTCCCCCCAAGCACACTGTGGCTTAATTGCATTCCTTTTTAAAAATATGGCAGGAGAATGTTTTGTTTCCTAGCCTGAGTTTTTACATCATCTCCTGCAATTGGAAACTTTAAAAGTTCAGAAAGTTTCTGAGTATAACACATTCACCTAGTCTGGTATCTCTTTTAAATTATTTGGGAGGCGTGAAAAAAACACACCCAGATCCCATGATTTTAAAACTTTTCATGGTCTGAAAGTGGTTGGATCACAACTACTTTAAAAAAAATTCAAGGGAAAGCAAACATCCTAAAAAAGTTGTGGCCTGTTCTTCAGGGCTGAACAAAGTTTTGAACTGGATACACTCGTAGTTGGGGGGGGGGGTAATATCTCCAGTCCATATGAAATTGGTCTGGGCCTATGTGTGTTTTTTTTTTGCGGAGTCCTTAGATTGTAAGAGTGGCTCTTATCTTATCTGTGATATGCACAAACAGTTTTTACAAGGTGTGTTAGAGTCAGCAGAAGAAAAATAAATAAATCTCTGCTAGCTTTCAGGGTGGCTGCAATAAGCATCCTTTGCATATACCACCAGGTCCCTTTTTCCCACCCAAATTAGGACTGCAGAGACAGTTGTGTTTTTAAAGGTGTTGTGGGGTGGGGGGAGAAAGAATTCAACAATGTAGCAGGACAGCTAAGAAATATTCATTAACAAAACAAAACAAAAAAAAAGAAGAAGAAGGGGAAAAATCCCCACGACTGCAGAACTAATAGGGGATGGAAGAATGGGTTTGCTCTATCAAAATGACCCGTCAAAACGACTTTGTTTCATATTTGATTTAATTGTCTCTCTCCTGACAGGCACATTTATCAATAGCTTAATGGTCAATCAGAACTTGGCAGAGTGAGTGCTTTCATTCTTTCTCATACACTCGCCTTTGCCTTTACTTTATCAAAATGCCTTTGGCTAATGGATATAGGAGGTGGGGCATGCGATGAATGGAGCCCTGCTTATTTTAGACAAATGGAGGGAAAAAATGAGGTTGATAAGTGCCCGAGAACAAATAAGTGATTTCTTTTTAAAAAAATTAATTCCGAGGCAACCCAAACTTTATTTTCCACCTCCCCTTTTTAGGTTCCCAGCTGCAAGTTAGAAGGTTCCTTACTGCTTTCGGGCCATATTGATGACAGATAGGTTCGTACCGATAGACATGCATTTTTGTTCTATGTGTGTTTGAGGGAAGGAGAACCACACAGAGATGCCTCGCTCCGGAAACCCAGTCTCTGGCAACCTTGAGAATAATCCAGGAAAGGAAAAAAAAAGGGGGGGAAATCCCCCCTCCAAACTGAAAGGTCCGCTCAGCCATAAAAAAAGAAAAGTTGTTTTGCCAGCTTCATTAGTGTTCACCTAATTAGCTGTAAACCTGATGGATTCCTGACAGCTTTAATGATTGGAGATGACAAGCTCCACGCACTGTCATCCAGCGGAATTAGGTTTGGAGCTACTTTGATATAATCAAGTTGATATTACACAGTCCTGGTTGCCTTTAGTTGTGCATTAACTCAATTTTCTGCTGCAGGTGACAAATGGGCTTTGGTACCTGGATAATCATGTCATAGGAATTAGGGCCCTTGTAATGGTCTGGAGCAGAATATCAACAACAAAGAACTCTCAGCAGCAGCAGAGAGACACACACACACACACAGAGAGAGAGAGAGAAAGAGCTTGCAGCAGACATTATAGACAGGTGCGCAAATTCTCCGTGTCTCACCCAAGTGTTACCACCACCAGGGACAAAGTGAAACCTGTCTTGGAGAATCAAGAATCTGTTTTTTTTTTTTAAAAATGATCGTGTCTGTTTGTTGACGCGAGGACTTTGGGTTGTTGTGGACAGAGTTAAGGGTAAGGAAGAGCTCCGGAGAATCTCCAAAGGAACCGACCGAAAGGCTTATCTTGTTAGCAGGTTGTTTTTAAAAGTTAGAAGGTGAGCAGTGAGGGGGGGTGTCTTTCTTTCTGTTAAGGAGAAGAGTCTGCACAAATAAAGGCTGTTCTTGAGGTTGCAAACAATAACACTCTCGCTTAAAGTTTCAGCTTCCATGTTTTTTTGCTTTAAAAAAGTCTCTTTAAAGGATTCGGGAAACATGACTGCAGTTCCCTGGAGTTCCCTGTGATCTAAGCCATACAGAAAAGGTGGGCCATTGCAAAGGCCATCTGCAATCCTTAGGATAGTCCCAGTGACTTTATGGGAGGTTGCTGGAATTAAAGATTGTAGGTTTTGAGGCCTACCCCAACAGCAGTCGGTGTGAAGCTGTCCAAATATCCAGAACCAGGAATATCCCTAGGATTCTGGCTACCGACTTGGATGGCACGTGGACTGCACTCTTAAAAGGGCTGTTCGAAGCTGGGTTACACCCTTCTAAGCCTGTTGTGAAGTCAGTTGGCGGAGAAGGGTGTAATCTTCTATTTTGGATCGCGCTGTGAATTGCATCTACCTTTCTGATGAAAGTGTTCATAGAGGTTTTGGTACCTCTGGAAAGAGGTCTTTCAAGTCAAGGAAAGGGACACGTCAGCAGGGGGGGAAGTCTTAATTGAAATGGATGGATTTTTTCTCTCCTCCCTTGCAAGGAAATGGAGTTTTTTTTTTAGTTGTCCCTGACCACACTGGGATTTGCAAGCTTCTATGTGTGTGAGGGGTGGGGGTGGATATTTGCAATACAAAGAGCTGGTTGAATTATGGTCCTTGGGGTTTCCAGGTGCAATCTAAAATTTGACACTGTAAGGTCAGGAAGCTGAATGTATCCCCTCAAGGAAGAGCCTGGAAGGTCCCTGAACTGATGGGCTACAAGTAGTTTTGTATCCAAAACCGCAGGCAGCCAAAGGAATGACTCGACTGGCCAGATCAGCTTCTGCTCCCTTCTTTTTGCCTCTAAACCTGCCACATATTACTCTGTTGGGCAGAGATTCTTCCCAGCAGCAGGCTGACAAAATGATTGGTTACAGTTGGTCCTTTCCTTTTTTCCCCCTTTCCCCCTCCAAAGTCTGAGGAACAATGAAAAAAGGGAGGGGGGAGAAGAGTGGATCATACATTTAAAAAATAAAAAAGGACAATCCTGATTCCATTGAATGGCTTGTTGGGAAAGAGAATTTTCTCGAATCAGCTGCCATGGTTCCCATTAGCTTGACAGCTGTCAATTAGCCCTTCAGAGCTCTCCTGGGCCACAGTTTATTGCGTGCGGTTTGATGTTGTCATTTTATTCTCCGTTTTGCCTTGAGCGCTATCATGAGCCGGAGTAAGATAGTCAATAACTGATGTATCAGCAGTTATTTCTTAAATTGGCTCACAAGTCTGCATTTCCCCCCTTCTCTTCCCCCCTCCTCTCTTTTTTAAGCTAAAGATTGTTTTGTAAAGTGATTAGAATGAATTGTGACTGCTGCAGGGTTATGGGAAATGCAGGCTAGCTGGGGGTGAGTTGGAAGGATGCTTTTGATTCCTTTTGTGTGTGTGTGTGTGTGTGTGTCAAGGCTGTTCTCAGGATCCGTGTGAACGAAAACGTATTATAGAGAGAGAGAGACGGATCATCTTCAGGGTGCAATGCTTAGTAAACGAAAGGGATGCACACCGCACGCTTTAGGTATATGTAATGGGGAGCCAAAGAGCAAAGGGGGGGGGGGGGAAGAAAAGCATTTGCTGTTTCCCAAAAGAAAAAGATCCTGTCCAGTAGCTTTTAATATAACCCTTGCAGCCTTCAACACGGAGCTGTTCAGTTGGTCCATATTTCAATGCTACGTCCTCCCCAGTTCGAAGGTAATCCAGTGACAGGGATTCATTGAGGATTTGAGTCCTTTTCCCAGTCTTTGAGCAACTCTCTTTCAAAACAGTATCGCCACTTGCACATCAGTAGGCTTCTGTGGGTTAGCACCAGTGGGCTGAAATGCACCAGAGCGATCTCACACTATTTGCAAAAATCAGAGAGCATCATGCAAAAATCAGAGAGTGTCTTGCTTTCAGCTACCTACTTCAATCCTGTTTTTTTCCTCTATTCAATTGCATCTCCCCAAATTGTGGTTTATCTGCTAAGATTTTTTTCTTAATCCTGAAAGGTGCATACAATATATTGTATTTAATAACTATGATATGGACTGGTACATCCAGGCAGATAATATGCAGTTGTAATTAGAGTGAATAGACAGGCATTCATTTTTAAATTCTTTGACACATGCATAAAATAGTCATATAATAAGATAAGATGACAATTTTATGTTAGGTTGATAAAGTGTCCCGATACATGCATTTAAATGTCTGTAAGCCTTTTTTTTATCCAGACAGATTAATTCTAGTTTCCAGCATTTGCAGAGTCATTAAATTAATTTTCAAAATCCCACTAAACAGTGGATGTGTTGCTCTTGTGTGCATGTGAGCCTAACCCCGG
Source organism: Euleptes europaea (assembly GCF_029931775.1). Taxonomy (NCBI): domain Eukaryota; kingdom Metazoa; phylum Chordata; class Lepidosauria; order Squamata; family Sphaerodactylidae; genus Euleptes; species Euleptes europaea. The sequence continues at coordinate 38,063,977 of NC_079328.1, forward strand.
CATGAGGACTGGAAGCATGTGATAGTTTTGTCCTTTTAGGATCGACATTTCTGAAATGGAAAACAAAACTCTTTTAAAAGAGAGAGAGAGAAAGAAAGTAAAGGAATTGAGCGATATTCCATAGTAACAGATTACCTTTTGGTTATACACGTACAGGAATATATTGTTGCTGAAGATGTTAATACCATTTATCTTAAAGACAAACACAAGCTAATGCTTAGCTGTCCCAAATTTTGCCAATGAAAGATGTGTTAAGTTGGAGGCAGGTAGAGAAACCTATCTGCTTCAAACAGTAGTATGTACTTAAAAAAAAAGTAATCAACGCCACATCAAGACCTCCCCAGCACGTATACCATCTCGTGAGGGTTTTTTTTTTCTTTTGCAAAGGGGTGGTTTTACGCAAATAATGAAGTTTTGGAATAATTGGAAGTTATTCATTCAGACCATTGGGCTACATGCTAATTGATTATAGCTTTGTTTTCTTCCACACAGTGTTTAGAATGGAGGTAAGGTCCCTCCTTTGGAAAGGTTCCACCCAGTCCAGATGTAGAACTTCTCTTAGCCCCTACTCCGGCCTTACCCACGGCTTTGTGATGTATCAGCAAATAGAAAACAACCCAAATAGAAAACAACCCAAATTATAGAAGAGCATTAAGACTTTTAAAAAAATTACATAGTTTCTGCAAGGTGTCTTAGCAGATTTGGTGGGCTGCTGCTTCTCCCTGCCAGCCTTCAAATAAATTATTTTGAGCAAGTCCATCAAACAAATTGAAAGGTCAAAAGTGCAGATGCATAAACCTTCAGTGTAGGGATGGGGGCCTAACATACAAGCCACTGGACCCAACTCTTTCCCAACGTAACACGTTGACGGGGGGAGTCGAATAACGATTTTGCTCAATCTTCTGTGGTGACTGGGGTTCATTTCTTTTTTTTTTTTGGCGACGTTCATTTCCATCATTAAATTAAGCTCTCTGTCTCGGGGTCTTATGTGTTCTTTGTGGAATGCAGGTTGCATAAAACAGGCCATTTTTAATGAACAATTTAATGTAAATGGGTTCTGAATTTAAATTAATATTAATGAAGCTTTGAGCGAATTTATTTTGCATACACAAAGAGTTGTAACTCTTTCACCCATACACTCTTGGCTGTATGTACTAAAGTGTTTGGTAGGAAGGATGGTTAGCTTTTAATTTTGTGTGTGTGTGTGATTGTGAATCTTCGCTAGATTTTGCTGCTTCTGTCTTGTAAGCAGAGAACCCCTTTGATTTA
>NC_079328.1:38067745-38135245 GCF_029931775.1 Euleptes europaea
AGAGGATGTAAAAAGAGAGAGAGAAAGGAAGAACCCCCCCCCCCAAACTCCTTGGGCCTCCTGTCAGTTCGCCCCAACCGAACAACTTGAAACGTCGTAGATTTCATTTTAGAGTTCAGAAACGAAATCCTGGTGGAGAGTAGCCGCGGCGTGCCAAACAGTCGATTTCCTTTTCAGCAGAGCTATACATCACTGACCCACCCTTCCCTCCTGACAGAATGACAGGTGTCATTTATCAAGTGGGGCCTGCCAAACAGTGGGGATGGAGTGTGTTGTGGGGGGTGGGTAAAGAACTGGTTGGAAAAGCTCAGTTTCCTATGACGTTGCCTGTCTCCCCTTTTGCTGTTTTGGGGGAGGAACAAGGAGATGTGAACTGTAAGTGGGTTTGCTTTTCAACAGACAGATTGACTTCCATAGCTGTCTGCGAAATCTGGTTGTTTGTGACAGACTCCCCCACCACCACCCCGCACACAGACTGTTTGGGTTTTTTTCTTATATATAGGGGAAGGGGAGGGACTGGTTGACAGGTATCATTCAGTGACTCCCAGCTAGCTTGCTGGGGGTTGTGTAAATGAATCTAGGAGCTCTCAGTTTCACATGATTCAAACGTGCATTATTGAAGATGGATGTACCTTAAAAAAAGATTGATGATGGATATCGGGCTTGTGGTGCCATTTATCATTTTGAATATTATTTAGACTCACCATGTAAAGCTGTAACTTGAGAGCTGGATGAGCTGGGGCAGAGGGAGGCCTGCATGTACACATTTTTTGATTGATGGCTTTGCTCTCCCCCCCCCCCCTTTCCCCTCATTGTTTGCTACCAGATACCAGCCGGTCATTCTGGGAGTGCCATATGATTGTTTTTAGGAACTTGAATACTGGTGCATGTGAAAGAAAAGGAATGTTTGTGGTAAAGAGGTCAGGCAATTAAAAGAAACCCAACAACTGTCAAGAACAGATATCGAAAATTTGAGGCAGCGAAATTTTGCTAAGCGAATAGAGGGGTTTTGCCTTAGGCGAGGAATGTTGAGGAAGGCTCAAAATACTTTTGATGAGACTAGTGAAATTTATTGAGGGAGAGGTCGGCATGTCCCCATGTTGCCACTGAGGCCAAGTTTGAAGTAAACTGGGGAGGTTTGGTGCTCGAGGGAAAGACTGGAGGGATTTCAAGGAAAGATGTGAAAATGTTTAGATAAGCCTGGCAAACGTTTCCAGGCTTTTGCAGACCTCTAAATAGGGGTTAAAATGTAGAAAGGGAAATAACCTTTGCAGATACCTTAATGTCTACAACATTTAAAACAAAACCAGAGTGGAATTAAAAAAAAAATAACAACAACGAAAGGCAGTTCCGAATTATCAGGTCGAGTGCTAAAAATTTCACTCAGTCATACTTAGAGCAAGCCAGCTTTCTTTCCTCACAGGCTGGAATATTTTTTAAATTATTTTAGCATCACAGTCTTGGCATCTGTTGTGGGACTATGTTGGCCTTGAAGTTTTTTCTGTCTAGCCCTTTTTCATTCATTGGGTTATTAAACCTTCCTAAAACCTGGAGGCTTTTATTTTTCAATGTTCTTCCAATTGCTGTTGCCAGATTCTTGTGCATTAGCTACAGCACAACTGTTTCCCTCCCACACCTTTTGAATAGGAAGTACTTTTGGTCCATTTCTGTTCACCCCACCTGCTGGAAGAACTGTGGAATCAGTTCTTGAATTCGCTTCTCAGTTACCTTAGAAGTTTAAGAAAAGTACGCCGTAATTGTGTGTGTCTTGTGTATTTCAGTTTTAATACGCAGGCTTTCTTGTGGCACGGCCCTCTCAGACTCCATATGTGTGTGTTTGTGTGGGGGAGATTGGCTTGTTTGCATATGTTGTCACTTTGGAATCTATATGTACTGAATTCTTTTTTTCCCTGAGGCATCATATTGCTACATAGATACCAATTTTGACATGGGGCTGTGCTCAGGCAAGCAAGCCACTGTCCCTTGCTCAGTCGGAAATAGCGCAGTGGTGTGAAAGCATTGTGCCAGCACATGTGAATTGTTGCCTTACTATCCCTACACTTTTATGTACACTATAAGATGAGTCAGAGAGACTCTGCATTTAATTGTCGCTTCCATATAAGTTAGGGTTGCCAGATCCAGGTTGGGAAACTCCTGGAGATTTAGGGTTGGAGCCTGGGGAGGACAGGGATCTCAGTGCGGTACAATGTCATAGAGTCCACCCTCCAAAGCATCCGTTTTCTTCAGGGGAACTGATCTCTGTAGTCTGGAGATGAGCTGTAATTCCAAGGGATCCTGGAGGCTGGCATCCCTAATATAAGCCTTATGGAAGGAAATGGGCATGAAGGCATGCTGGCTTTAAATGATTTCATTTGTGTTTGCTGATTTGAATGTAGGGTTCTCCCCCCCTCCCCCCCGCCACCTTTCTGCAGTAAGAATGAAAAAGTAATCAAAGTTAAAAATTTGGAGCATTTTAAGAATGGACTTTAATCTTGAGAGGGTGAAAATGCCACTGAATCACAGGACAGGAAGGTCCCCGTGACCAGTCAGTCAACTTGTCCAATCCCCTTCCCTGAAGCAGGATGCTTTTAGCCACCCAGGTTAACTCTGCACAGATGAATGAGCACAATCTGTACCACAGTGTGCCACCAGCACAGGCCAGGCGTCAGTGGAACCAACCGTCCTGCAGATTGGGTAGCTCAAGAGGACTCAACCAGGTCACACGCTCGGAGCTTGGCCACTTGCTAGGGCGACGTAAAGGCATCAGTGATGTGGTCATTTTGATGGTAGATCGGAAGTATTCCCTGTGAAAAGGAAACTCAGTGTTGCAATATGCTGATGTCTCACTTTGGGCTGGTCCAATTGAGGGGCTCATGGCAGTGCTACCCAGGGCCTCAATTAGGCACACTATGCATTGCTGAAAAGTGGTTTTAAAAAAAGAGGTTTAGCGTATGGGCACGTATTTCAAGGGCTGGATGCATTCACAGAGCACATCCTTCTGCTGCCCGACCTTCTTGCATGGAGCTCAGTTTATGGCCGTTCACGGCAACAGCGGATATGCTCTGTCTACCTAAAGGTGTTGACGAATCCCATTGACTCGGCTCACTTGTTGGTGGGAACCTCGAAATCGAGCTCCTTACAGAACAGACAGAAAGTTGAAATTTGGTACCCATGTAGTTCTGCAGCCCTTATTATTAGAAGAGGGGATTTAAAAAATGGCTATCTCTACTGATCTTCAGCAGCCAGCCCTCTGGTACAGAGCCAGAGAAGGCACAGATGGGGATGGGTGGGGTGAGAAGCTGCGTTAACTAGTCGAAGCTTGGCGTTGCTCGCTGACTGGTATATAAGCATTGTCAAAGTGTTTCCCAACAGATAGACGACTTAGGTTTGTTATAACATATAGTCCAAGATGCCGTAATTGCAAGCACAGTCTGAAAATAGGGCCATTCGTCATCCCTCTTTCTACATTTGGGATGTGTATTTGGCCCTATGCAGGCAACCCGCATTGAAGCAAGACTTGGAATGGAATGGAGGATGTGGAGGTTCCACCTTGTTCCGTGCTTGAACCGGCGTCCCATTGGGCAAGGTGGGATTTTCAGCGGCTATCAGGAATGCACCTCTGAGAATGGGTATCACACATACAACCACCTTCTTTGGTCCCGGAGCAAACTTTTCCTTTTCCCGAACCCATCCCATGCAAACAGGGTTTCTGAGTCATGAAGGAAAAAGTCTATCTCAGGGGTGTCAAACATAGGGCCCACGGGTCGGATCTGTCCCCTTGAGACGGCCCGCGAGCCAGCCGAGGCAGCCACTGCCCCACTCTCGATCTGGGCTGGCGAGGTATGACCCGGCCTGACCAAGTGATGTTTATGTCATATCCAGCCCTCGTAACAATTGAGTTCGACACCCCTGGTTTATCTAATTTTCAAAATATTATAAATAGCAGCTGTATCATAGCAAAGGCATTTCAACTCAGCTGTGGTGTCCTCTGGACCTTCTTGCCTGTAAACGGTTCCTGTCCCCCTCTATGCGTGGGCCCTGCATGTGGTAAAAAATGAAAAGGGCATTTGGAGTTTCTGTTTGACGTGTTTCAACAGATTGAAGGAGCTCAGATTTCATGGACAGCAAGGAAACCTCTTTTGTTTGCCAAACGCATGCTATATTTGTTTGTTTTTTTGTACCTTGCAGCCAACGTCCAAAAATGTGGAGAGTATTGACATTTGGGTGTGTACATGTTGACATTTCCAGATGACTATTGTGAATCCCCCCCATCCCCCGGAATAATATGTTTTCTAAACTTTCTTCATTTTCATGATCATAGACAAGCATTGGTCAGCATATATTCTAAATTTTTAGACATTAACTAACTTTACCTGTGAGTGTCCACACTCATTGTAATATTATATATGTTGAAACAAATACACAGTTCATATCAATGTCCCTACTAAGGTTTGGAAGAGTGTTAACAGATTTTACTCATCCCCCCCCCCCGCCCCGCAATTCCTCATTGTTAGGATTCTACTAGGTGAGACAGCAGAGATTTGTGTGTGGGTCTTTCTATGCCTTCGTTTTCATCAAAAGCAGCTCTCTCTACAAATGAAGGTGATTTGGATTGGGCCATGGGACTGGGCTGAGGGAAGAGTAATTCCTCCATGGGACATTTTCTCCCCCTCCCCCCAGAGTGGCTGTAATGCCAAGTGGGGGGCGGTTTTTTAAAAAAAAAAATTCTGGGGCTAAATGCCACTTGCCAAGGTGAATGTATGGGTGGAGGGATTTCTATTGGTGAAGCAAAGTTAAATCTGGCCCCTATCCCAGCCCAGCACTGTGGCCTCAACCCAAATAATTCCCCATGTGGCTGCTCCCGAAGGAATATAGACAGTGGACAATCGAACCCCAGGGCTCCCTTCGTGCAGAGCTAGGCATGATGGTGTGGCATGATCTCTGTGTTCAGAGCATTGTCCGTAATGAACGGGTGTAAAGTGGGGATGGAAGAACTGGTTTTGTGAAGGAGAGGAGTGGGTGAGAGGGAGGTCGTTTCCTTCTCTACCTGTGCTTTTCCCAAATGCTGTCCTTAGCTGCTTTCCCTGTTCCCTGGAGAGCTTACTTCCTCCTTTTGCTCTTCATAACTTTGGCACTGACTGGTATTGCAAAACGTTGCTCCCATTGTCGTCGCGTGAGAGGAGCTGAAATGCAGTGTTCAGTATGCTTGTATTCGTGTTCTTAAACCATTGATAGCCATGCAGGAAGCGGCATTTGCAGCTGCATTTCAACCTTCCAGCAATTTTTATATCACCTACGAGCAGAATGATGAGTGTTCTTTAGTCACCTGCTCCCCATTTTCCTCCCACAGAATTGAGCGTATTTGGGGATGTACTTTTCTCACATTTTTAACCTCTCTTCCCTGTAGGGACCTGTCTCGTTGACTGGTAAAAGTTAGAAAATAGTACCATCAGGTTTTAACCTCTGGAACAATGCAGTCTGCTGCAATCACTGTGGTTTGAAGAGTTCTTGAAGAGAGGAAGAAGATGCAAGAAGATGGACAAAACTCTGAGTTCAGGCTGGTGTTCACTACCCAAGGATATCCCTGTGGGTATATAAATATGGCAAAATGGTCCCTCTCTGTCATCTTGTAGTTGCAAACCTACTCTATAGTTGTCCATGGTTTTTGTTTCTCCCTCTTGTTTGTGTTCGTTTCCCCCATTTTCCCAAGCACCTTGATAATGATTAAAATCAACGTGTATGTGCTCAGCAGTGCTAGAATGCAAAATAATATTTTATTTTATTTTTAAAGGTGAGAAACAGACACGGACTTTAGAGGTAGGACTGATGAACCTACTCTCTCCTTACACTAGGTAGTTATTCTGCGAGAGAGGCTGAGCGACACTGAGATTATTCTGCGATTGGCAGGCAACGCAGAAAGGCGGGGCCACACAGCATATGACAATCGATTGATCAATCGATTCTAAAGCATATTACATCACTACGTCCTGTTGTTGTTGTAAGGAGAAATCCTAAGTAGGTTTGCTTAGAAATAAGTACTGCATTATCCAGTGAGGTCTACTCCCAGGAGAGCGTCCTTAGAATCGCAGCCGTAGTCCAAGGCGCTGCAGCCGGTAGGGGACGTGATAATGCTTTTTGTGAGTTAATGTGCAGGAGGATTCCCGCATGATCAGAGAAGCGTTTGGAAATGCACGTGTGAGTTCAGCCACCTGTTGGGCAACTTTTTATTAGTGCAAAAGCAAGGAGCTGGGTATTTGCCTTTTTTGTTGCTGATTGCGTACTGTTGTGTTGTATGATGCTCGAGGAGGAGAAGGTTAGATTTTTTTTTAATCCTTTGCATAGCAGGCAATTGAAGGAACAAGTGCCAATTAGCTAGAACAATTGTAAACACACCTTGATACAAATGGCATCCCGGCCTGTTTATCCCCCCCCCCATATTAGAAAACTTGGCTATTGATAGCTTCTGCGTCCATTCCAGGTGTAATTGTTAAGGAGCTGAGTGCACTTAGGGGAAGAAACCTTGTTTTTGTGTGTGTGTGTGTGTTTTTTTTTGGACTCTCTTTTATTCTTATCCCTCTTTTTTCAGTTTTATAGCTGGAGACATGATTTATTGCAGCCATCCATCTTTGGGGCTCATCCATCACATCCCGGTTGCTAGGCAATCATGGCAGCAGCTGTTTGCTTTGAATCAGACAGAAAAGTTGTCAATCATCAAAGGCAGGTGAATAGCATTAGAAACACGCTATTGTCAGACGGAATAATTAATCAAAGAGAGAAAAGATAATTAAAAAGATATGACCCTTGCAAGTACTTGCTCTGGGTTGCCTGGAAAGAGAAAGAGAGAGAGAAAGAGAGAGAGAGAGAAACTGTCTGGTCTTTTCTCGACACTTAAGCAGCTGAGGGCTGATAAAATATGCACTCTGCTGCGCATAGTTTTTAATTAATTGAAAAAGGTTCAACATTCAAAGACGATGCAGGAGAAAAGTCTGATTATGAGAAGAAGTAATATTTATTGTTTGCCTGAAAGGCTTGACATGGGCTTCTAACTTTCTGTCACATATCTTCCCCGTGCTCGCACTCTGCTTCCTTCTCCCATACTATCTTCACTAGCAGCAAGTGGGAGATGTGGGCGAGTCGGCCCAGGAAGGGGGTCTCCAAAGGTTTGAACGAAACGCTTGCGTTTGGCGGCCTCTTTTCAACACACTGTCACATTTTAGCTTCGTTCCCCCCCCTCCGCTTCCCCACACGCACCAATGGCAGCTATCTGGGTTATGTTAGGCCTGCCACCAAGCAAACAAAAAAAAAGGTGAGCGACGCACATCTGTGCAGGCAGAGAAACGCTCGAGCAATTAAAAGGGAGCTCATCTAGAGCAGGGGCTATGAATGGCAGCAGCCCCCTCATTCAGCTCCTCCACATCAACTCATGGGCTGGGTCCAGACATTGTGCAAAACCGTGGTTTAATGGATCGAGGGTTAACGTGATTATCTGAATGAAGGCTGCTCCACTCACTAGGGTCCCACACACCAGGATCTGAAACTACAGGCATACCTTGTATTATTGTGCTTCGCTTTGTTGTACTTTGCAGATATTGCGTTTTTGAGCAAGTCTATCAGCACCATTTTTCCAACAGGACTTCGTGTCCCTGTGTCACATTTTGGTAATTCTCACAATATTTCAAACTTTTTCATTATTATTACAGTACATTTTTTTAGACGTAATGCTACTGCACACTTAATAGACTACAGTATAGTGTAAACATAACTTTTGTATGTACTGGGAAACCAAAAAAATTGTGTGACTTTCTTTATTGCGATATTCTCTTTAATGCAGTAGTCCGAGGTATGCTTGTAGAGTCTGAAGCTGACTTATTTCCCACAGTTGATGATGGTTTCATGCGATGTGTGAATGTGGACAGCATAGTCTAATCCTGTTTTGTTCCCTGGTACTGCCCACTCGCACTCCCAAGCTACCTGTGCAGGGTAAAACCAGTGGAGATCACATTTGTCAAGGCAAGAGTAGATTTGAATGATTTGTATGAGCTGGATTTTCACAAACTAACCATAGGTAAAATAAACCATGGTTTCGGGTTGCATATGAGTCAAGCCAGAGTCGTTAAGGTTTAGCGTGAGGATATCTGGGCATGTTCTGTTGGCATCGTTCTCACTGCAGTGCATGCTGGGACTTTGCAAGGGAAACAGCAAAGGTGACAAAGTCCTCATCTGTTGAGGCAAAGGAGGATCTGAATGCGAGCCGAGTCCTGGTTTACTAAAAGTAAGCCTTGACTTTGTGTTACATCTGAAGAGAGCCACTAGGTGGACTCAAGCAAGCCACTCTCTTGGCCCCCCTTCATGTATAGAAGGTGATAATACTAGCTTCTCTTGCGGGGTTACAATGATCCTACAAACAAAGCCTGTTTGAGTGTTCACAGTGTGAAGTATTAATAGCATTACTATGTCCTTTTCCAGGAATCTTTTGGAGGGCTAAAGTTTCTTCTGTGTCTTTCTGCCTTTTCAGGAGGGTTGAAACGGGAGGGAACCCCACCATGCTGATGGATCCGTCTATCTCATTTTTAGCCCACCCTCCATGGAGCTCAGGGCAAGATATATGGCTCCACTCTCTTCCATTTTATCTTTACAACGGTCCTGTGAAGTAATTTAGGCTGAAAATGTCTGCCCCAAAGTGAGTTTTGTGGGGATTTTAAACAAGGGCGCCTGTTGTCAGACGCTGTAACTACTATACCACATTTGCTTTTTACTTCCAATACCACCCAGGGTGGATTGAATAAGCATTTCTAGAAATAATTAAAATGGTGAGCGGTACTTTTGCTTTCAAAAGGGAAGATTCATTCAGCTATTGAATGCAGAATGATTTTGGGGAGGTGACCGGAAAGGAGGTACTTTTTTTAAAAAGTCTTGAAATCTAAATCTTGTGGGAAAACTAAGGCTGGACGGGGGGAGGGGGAACCCTAATTTTGGATAATTGAAAACTTAGGTCTGAAAGTAATCAACGTTTCATGTGTTTGCGACTTGACTCATCTGCTTAAACCACCTGGAAATTTCTGTGGTGTGGCTGTCTTTATCACAATGTAGCTCGTTTACGTCAGGTCTTTTCCTCTGATGCTCGGTAATTCGAATGAGAGCAGTTTGGCATGTGAAGGATTCTGCCAAGTTAAACGAGAATAGCAGCTAAGAGAAGGACCTCTGAGCCGGGGAGCTAAGAGCTTACATCTCGTCTCTGCCACAAACTCGCTAGATAGGTAACCTGTTGTGTGTCAGTCAGGGCTGCCTACAGCCACTCGCAGGGGCCCTTAAGTGAAAATTCCCCCTGCTCCATTCAGACCCAAGTCAATATGCAAGCAAATCACTTAACTCTTCTGGCTCCAGGGGCCTCCAAGGTAACCAGAGTCCCGAGGTAACCAGAGTCCCGAGGATTTTGTCCTCCTCCTGTTACAGCAGCTCTGCTCTCAGCTCTAGTCTTCATAGTCAATATGGAAATAGTAGTGGTCACCTATCTTATAGGGCTTCTGTAGCAATCATTATGATAATAAATAGGAAGCATTTCGAAGAAGAAGAGTTGGTTTTTATATGCCAACTTTCGCTACCACTTAAGGAAGAATCAAAGTGGCTTACAATCACCCTCCCTTCCCCTCCCCACAACAGACACCCTGTGAGGTAGGTGGGGCTAAGAGCTGGCTTCATGCGTAGGAGTGGAGAAACCAACCTGGTTCACCAGATGAGAGTCCACCGTTCATGTGGAGGGGTGGGACATCAAACCTGGTTCTCCAGATTTTAGTTCACCGCTCCAAAGCACTCAAAGCACTGAAAGTGCTAAGGATTATTATCAAGGGGCTCTATTTTATGTGATTTTCCACACCTGTGATTGTATGACTGATGTGGTATTTAACTTTGGGACTTTAATTTTCAAGTTGAAATATTTCCTTTCTCTCTCTCTCTCCCCCACCCCCCATGTATGATTTTCTGACTCATCTTCTAGAGCATTTCTTGAGGATTGCAGTTGTTGGGAAATTCTCAGGGGCTGGGGGAGTTACATCCAGCTAATGTGTCAGAATGACTGAATGGGTGCTGTGTGCAAGTCCCACTGATGAGGCAATGCTTTTCTTCATCTTCCCTTGAACTCTGTCTCTGAACTAAAAATCTGTTGAGTGCCACCAGGGTCCCCCCCTTTCCTTAAGTAGATGCCGGATGAAGATCTATAACTGAGTTAAAGATCTGTTTGAATTGCAGCTAGGGCAAGGGCTGAGACTTTACGTCCCCTAAGGCCCCCCCGAGTTCTTTTATGATTCAGTTACAGCATCAGCACCTCTGGCTTTGCTGTGGGAGCTTATCAAAGTGTTTCCTCCAACATTCACCGGAAAAACATAGTGTGTCTTTTTTGCACTTGGTAGATACAGTTCTGAGCCAAGCTCTCATATCTGTTTGGCTTATACCTTACCCACGTGGCTTGTGCTTTACCTCTGTTGCACAGTGTTGCAGCTGTGTGTCATTGCCCAGGTGTGGTTTCACACTTAAAGTGCCCAGGATGCAACTTGTAAAGGCCCCTGTCCACTTCCTGTTCATACCCAGACCCATGTTGCTGGTCAACTTCAACTATATACAGCCATAGTCTAGGCTGTACATAGTCACTTGTTTTTACAGTGTTCGTTATTTGAGGTTGGTAGACAGAGGCTGATTGAGTCATTTGATAATGGAAAAAAGGCACTCACTCTTCCTGAATTCTTTAAAATGATGAATAAATCGGAGATGGTAAAGGTATGTATATTAGCTGCCTATTTCAAGGGGAATATATTAGAGATTTTGGCTATTGTGCTTCAGTGTGGTCCTGGTTAAGATCGATTGGTCATTCAAGTAGAATCATTAAAGAAAAGATAGTCTATGCCAGCGTTCCCCAAACTTTTTGAGTTATGGAGCACTTTTCAGGAGAGAAATTCGTCACGGAGCAGTAATTTCCCCCTATATACTAAACTGAATGACAGTAGTATTTTTCTTTCCAATCTCTTCACGGAGCACTAGGAGATGTTTCACGGAGCACCAAGTACTCCGTGGAGCACAGTTTGGGAACCTCTGGTCTAGGCTAAGCAGTAATTGAAGCGTTGGTTCTTGTGTGGTGTCTTTCGAAACTCCCCATCTTCCCTTCACTACCCCTTGTAATATTAATCCTTAGCAGAAATCTTGGTATAGCACATTTCAAGAATTCGAAGCACTTACTCGAAATCCTTTCAGGAAATCTGTATTATTGGCCAGCTAGCCCCATGGCACAGAGTGTTAAGCTGCAGTACTGCAGTCAAAAGCTCTGCTCACGACTTGAGTTCGATCCCGATGGAAGTTGGTTCTAGGTAGCCGGCTCAAGGTTGACTCAGCCTTCCATCTTTCCGAGGTTGGTGGAATGAGTACCCAGCTTGCTGGGGGTAAAGGGAAGATGACGGGGCAAACCACCCCGTAAACAAAGTCTGCCTAGGAAACGTTGGGATGTGACATCACCCCATGGGTCAGGAATGACCCGGTGCTTGCACAGGGGACCTTTACCTTTTATATTGAAGTTGTGGGCTGAGGGTCATGGGAGATCTATCCACGATTGGGGTCTACTGTATTTTTAAAAAAAGGTTAAATGGTGACCTGGAATTGCATTGGAGTGTAGCACTGGTGAAGAGGCATGAAACCCCTCTTTCCCCATGACAGTTTCTTGTCTGGTGTTTGCTTGAGGGAATGGTGACTTGCTAAGACTGCTCAGTTCTTTTTTGTGGCTAAGGTAAGAATGGAATTAGAGACTTCTGGGGTGCCATCTCATGCTCTAAGCTACTTTACTGTTTGTTAATACATACTGTGGGCTTTGAATCTCTGGGTGGGGGTAGTCATTTTTTAATGGATGCTCTGTAACTAATAAGTAAGGTAGATGCAGCTCTGTGCTGATCATCTTCTGCAAAAATCCCAAGTAGCATTCTGCAAGCATCCCAATGTCTCATGGGTTCATAGGAGAGGGCCTTTTCGGTGGCAGCCCCACAATTATGGTACAGCCTCCCTAGAGAGGTGCGCCTGGCCCCTCACTGTCGATCTTCAGGAGGCAATTGAAGATGGTTTTATTTAGGACTGCATTTGACTGGTTTAGTTTTTATTTATTGGTAGTTCTCATTGGAGTTTTTAACTTGTGACCTTTTACGATTTTTTTTATCATTGTTGTTTTATTTATATTGTTTTTAATGTGTTTTTTAAAATAACCATTTTATTTATATTGTAAGCCGCTTTGAGTTCCGCAAGGGAGAAAGACAACTAATAAATGTTTAAAATAAATAAATGGTTGCCCAGCATAGTTAGCCTCTAAAAGCTGAATCGGCGAACTACCTTTTAAGCTGTTGCAGCTGGAAGTCTGTTGGTGGCAATACTGAAGGTTGCATGCACCCCCTTTGGCATGGCAAGATCCAAATTACTCAGAGACCACAGTACAGCAGTGGTATAGTGGTTAAGAGCGATGGTTTGGAGCAGTTGTTGTTTATTTGTTACGGCCAATGGCCAGCATAAAATTACAAAACAATACAGGTGTGTGTGTGTGTGTGTGTGTGTGTGTATATATATATATATATATATACACACACACACACACACACACTGATAACTGAAGTGATTGAAAGTTGAATAAAATATCCTAAAATGGACAAGTTAAAATACATTTGTCAGCATATTAAAATACAAAAGAAAAAAGAGAAAAAAATACATTATACCATGCTTCACCCATCACTCAAGATGAGTCCTGAAGCCTCATTGTATAGATAACCAGCACGGTGTAGTGGTTAAGAGTGGTGGTTTGGAGCGGTAGAGCATGATCTGGAGAACCGGGTTAGATTCCCCACTCCTCCACATGAGTGGTGGAGGCTAATCTGTTGAACTGGATTTGTTTCCCCACTCCTACACACAAAGCCAGCTGGGTGACCTTGGGCTAGTCACACTCTCTCAGCCCCACCTACCTCACAGGGTGTCTGTTGTGGGGAGGGGAAGGGAAGGTGACTGTAAGCTGGTTTGAGGCTCCCTTAAGTGACAGAGAAAGTCAGCATATAAAAACCAACTCTTCTTCTTCTACCGTGTGATCCATGGCGGAGTTATTTTGTTCCAAAACAAGACATCTGTTACAGGACTGTGATGTTCTAGAACAAGAATGAGTTTCATTTTTTTAAAGGAGCATCCATTAACACAAAGAGCAACTTTAGATCATTTAGTGGCAGACTCTGGCAGTTCAGTGAACAGCATTACTTAGAAGTATACATATGCGCACCAGAATTGCATGTAACAAAATACGGTGTTAGAATGCAGTTGGGAACCCCTTGTGTAGCCAACCGCATGCAAAGCACATGGCGATATGTGTGGCAGTGACTTTGGGGGAAGGGAGAAGCTCCAAATTACATTTCAAATGTTCCACTTTCAAAGGATTCGGCACATTATGAGGCCTAGAATCTTTACTGCTTAAAACAAAATCTGGCCTGCCTCCAGTCTTCACAATGGTATTATTTAATGGAGCACTTTGTTACCTGCTTCTTCCCAAAGAGTCTGAAATGACCGACAACAGAACAAGGCATATAACATGTATTAACATCAGCATGGAGTACATAGTGGGGGCAGCTACAGTTTGACAGACTGGAAGACAAGATCAAATATTTCACCTAACTTCTTGTCTGGAAGTAGGAAAGCGTATTGTCTTTTGCAGAAGAATCACAAATGTGGTAATTTTATACTTAATGTACTTCCCACGGGAAAATAACCGGTTTCCCCCTACCTGTTTTCCCCTTGCTATGTTTTTGGAGCAATTACTCTCATGTTCAGATAGGGTTGCCAACCTCCAGGTGGGGTCTGGAGATCTCCCAGAATTACAACTGCTATTCAGATGACAGAGTTCCCCCGGAGAAAATAGCAGCTTTGAAGAATGGACTGTATGGCATTATACCCTATTGGGTCTCTCCCCAGGCTCTGCCCCCAAAATCTCTAGATATTTCCCAGCCCGAAGTTGGCAGCCCTCAGTTCAGGTTAACTGATTCTCTTCTCCTCCACATGTATCTTGTTGGTTTTCGCTCTTTGTCTTCCCTCCCCTGAATTCTTCTTTCGTTCACTCGGATAACTTTTAAAACAAAGTTTTGACTTACAGATGCATGGTTTGCTGGAGTTTTCAATTTGTTTGCATATTTCTCCTCTCTATATAAGCCATGCGAATGTGCACATCGATAATACACTGCAAAGAAAAAAGCAGTCTAAATGAGATTGCATCTAGATTTTTTGTGTGCCATGTTTCCTGCCTTGAAAATGGTGAAATGCAGTCAGTTATGATGAACTAGGAAGCTGGTTTGAAGACACAATTTGATTTCGTTTTCCTTATGGGGGATAGTTTTCTCCTGCATTATCTAACCCCTTCCTCATAACCTTCATTTTTTTCTGTTTTCCCCCTGAACCCCGCTATTCCATTTTGTTAACGGTTGATAGTTTATTTACTGACCCAGAATTGTTAATATTGGCTCAGATTTCCTTAGTATCATACCAGTGTTTGTGAAGGCCAAGTTCATTGATGCTTGCATTACAAACCTTCCTGGATCATGCCAAAGTCCTTTCTCTCAATATAGAGGATGGTGCTGAGTTGTTTCCTGTTGCCCCAGAAGTTTGGACCAGAATCAACGGGTTGAAATTAAATCTAGAATTTCCCTCTAGACATGAGGAAAATTTTTCTAACAGAGCAGTTCCTCAGTGGAACAGGCTTCCTCGGCAGGTGGTAAGCTCTCCTTCCCTGGAGGTTTTTAAGCAGAGGCTAGATGGCCATCTGTCAGCAATGCTGATTCTATGACCTTAGGCAGATCATGAGAGGGAGGGCACCTTGGCCATCTTCTGGGCATGGGGTAGGGGTCACTGGGGGTGGGGTGGGGGGAAGGTAGTTGTGAATTTCCTGCATTGTGCAGGGGGTGGGACTAGATGACCCTGGTGGTTCCTTCCAATGATACAATTCTATGATTCCAGGCTGGTGGCCAGAAATGGGCTTGAGGTACACACAATATGGGGAAAGATAGATTTTTTAAAATACAGCAAGAGCCTAAGTATAGGTAACCAAATATGCTATGAAGTGTATTGGTTATGAATAAAATAATGCTGATTTTTATAAAGTTGTCAATAAGTAGAGGGGATGGGCCAAGGCTCAGTGGTAGATCATGTGCCCTGCAAGCAGAAGGTCCCAGGTTCGATCTGCAATATCTCCCGTTAAAAGGATCAAGCAGTAGCTGACCAAACCCTGAAGAACTACTGTCAATCAGAGTAGACAATGCTGACCTATTGTCTGACTCAGTACAAGGCAGCTTTGTTTACAATAAGTCCTTTTTGCGTGTCATTGGCCAGACCGCTAGAAAATAGGAGTGGATTGTCTGTTTAATGAGCAATTGGATCAATTTCTATCCTTGTACACAGAGTGTTAAGCTGCAGTACTGCAGTCAAAAGCTCTGCTCACGATCTGAGTTCGATCCCGACGGAAGCCGGTTTCAGGTAGCCGGCTCAAGGTTGACTCAGCCTTCCATCCTTCCGAGGTCAGTGAAGAGTACCCAGCTTCCTGGGGGTAAAGGGAAGATGACTGGGGAAGGCACTGGCAAACCACTCCACAAACAAAGTCTGCATTGGAAACGTCGGGATGTGACGTCACCCCATGGGTCAGGAATGACCTGGTGCTTGCTCAGGGGACCTTTACCTTTTTACATATAACTTGAATGCATACGGATATTTCAAGGGAGAATGAGATTGTGATTGCTATCACCACTGCCCCATTTGTGGTCCTCTACTATGGCAAATGTGATCAGGAATGCCAGTGTGGTGTAGTGGCTAAGAGTGGTGGACTCTAATCTGGAGAACCGGGTTTGATTCCCCACTCCAACACATGAGCGGCAGACTCTAATCTGGAGAACTGGGTTTGATTCCCCACTCCTCCACATGAGCGGCGGACTCTAATCTGGTGTCCCGGGTTGGTTTCCCCACTCCTACACATGAAGCCAGCTGGGTGACCTTGGGTTAGTCACAGTTCTCTGAACTCTCTCAGCACCACCTAGTTCACAGGATGTCTGTTGTGGGGAGAGGAAGGGAAGGAGATTGTAATCCGGTTTGATTCTCCTCAAAAGGTAGAGAAAGTTGGTATATAAAAAACCCCTCTTCTTCTACTACCTTTCAAGGGTCCTGGATCACCAGAATGCGAAATACATGTGTACAGTTTGACCTTGTGTAGGCTATAATGTCAACCAGCAGCTGAACTCTCAAAGCTGGTGAGAGAGTTAGTAGACTCATTCCCATTCTGTGGCTAATGTCATATGTACAGGATTGCAGCCTGCACAATTGTTTTTACCCCTTCCTTTCAGAAAATGAAAGCTGGACATTAAGGGAAGAGAGTCGAAATTTCCTTGAGGGGACAGACATTCCCATGTCCCCCTACATGGCTGTAGTCCTGATTCCATCGCAAGTCATATGTTCCTTGGGCTTGGTGAAGATAACAACTCCAACATCTGGCTCTGCTTCTGAACACAGAGGCTCCATTATTTATTTAGAGAATTTATATGCTGTCTCTGGAGATCTCCTTGAGGCTGCTCAAAAAGTAAAAACAATACAATAAAATGTAACCGTTACGGGGAGCTGTTAATAGACAGACATTTTCTGCATTAATTTGTTTGGACTGTAAAGGGCTCTTGCGGAGGCATCATTCGATTACCATCAGCTACCAGTATTCTAGTGAATGACTGCAGCAAGACTGTTCTTAAGCCCAGAGGAACTGATTCCCCCCTTTCCATCCCCTTATTTTGTGAATTTGTTCTGCCCTATGTTGTCCTCGTCTGGAATTCTGGAATTTCTAAAACTAATCCTTGAATTGGATATGCAGTTTAACACAGATTTCAATACTTTCAGTTCCTTTTCATCTCCCCGTTCCCTGTGTAAACCATGTGCAAACTACCCCCTCCCCAAATCCTAACATGATTGCATCAAGATCCTTTTCATGTGGTATGTCACTAATGCATTCATACTAGTCCTGCACAAGAAAACACTCAACGAGATGAAACCCACCCCTCTATACATCACACTCCCTACAATGCGCAAAATACCTCCGGAACAATGCCAGATCTGCACTAAATTAGCACTACGGTTCTCGGTGATCATTCCAGCTGTGGATGTTCCTTTTTGCTTGAAATCAAACCTGAACATTTTTGGAATCCTTTTAGGAGATTTCTTCTATGTGTTTATAAAGTGCCGTCCAGTCGCAGCTGACTTATGGCAATCCCACCAAGAGGTTTTCAAGGCAAGTGAGAAGCAGGGGAGGTTTGCCATTGCCTTCCTCTGCAGAGTCTTCCTTGGTGGTCTCCCTTTCAAGTACTGGCCCTGCTTAGCTTCCGGGATCTGATGAGATTGGGCTACAATGTGCCACCTTCCCTTCTTACTAAGTTTGATTTGGAGGTAGTGGAATTTAACTAGTGATTGTATTGTCTTAGTGGTTTTCATTGGATTTTAACTGGTATTTGATATTGCATTTAATTAGCTGTTCTACATCTCAGGTTGTCAAGAAATATGAATATAAATATAATTGTTAATAATTAAGCTTAAAAACTGGGGGTGTTTGATATTAAATGTAATAATGATTTATTCTGGACAACTTAGCATCTCCGTGATTGCTTAACTATTTAGATTAATCATTTTCTTTGTCTTATTTACAGTGTCAGTGTACATAGGCATATGCATGTTTTCAACATAATTTGTGAAACTATAGATCAGTTTATATATTAAGGTGAATCATACTATTGGTCTATATAACTCAGTTGCATCTGTGTCACCTCTTACTGTTAGTGGGTATTCCGGATGGAGAAAGGGTCTAAGCCCTTAGACTCTTTATTTATTTAAACGTTTGTATTCTACCTTTCCCTATGGCTCGAGGCAGCTTACAACACATAATTAAAATATCATGCGACAATAAAGCCCCCAGTTCCCTCCTCTGACTTAATAAAACCCAGAGAAGCCTAATAACATCCTAATAATAAAATGCATTTCACTCAAACTGGACATGCTGAAGATTGAATGTGGGACCTTTTGCATGTTATGCAAGTGCTCAACCCCTGAGCCATCTGGAGAGTGGGTTAAATCTTGAAAGAATATAAAACAGAGATTCCTGTTCTCAATCTGTGCACAAGAAAGGTGGATTCCTGACAGCGACTTGAAACAATCGTGCTGGCTTTTCTTCCCCTCTCTACTGGAATGCAATTTTTTTTTCTGCAGGATGTTAAAATGAACTAAAGGTTCTGCTTATGTGTTGGAGTGCAGCAGTTGGAAAGGGTGTGAAAGAGAGGGATGGGTCAGCTTTCCGTGAGTCTGTCTCTTGATTGTTGCAGCAGTTTGTTCTATGTCGGGTCCACTGCTTGTTAATTTGAGTTTAACTGGCAGAATTTTTGAACTCGTCGTAAAACCGGCGCATTTTTGCTGCATCACATAGCTTACTTGCGTATTCTGCCCCCACCCCATGTATATATTGATAAAGAGGAATTTTGATGTGATCGCATATATGGCTGCAGTGTTTTGCCCGTTCAAGACATTGCATTTCCCCTCTGTAAAAATACCATTCAGAGAGACTCTCAAAGTAATCAGATGAGTGCTTAATCAACGCACATGTGCACATTGCTAATATTGAGGAAGGAATAAGATGGAAATGTAATGAAGGAACCAAAAGAAAGTAGTTCATGCCCACTGGTGCAGGGGTGTCAAAAATAAGGCCTGAAAAGCTCTTATCCGGCCTGCGAGGCAGGTGAGGCACGCCCCCCCCATTCCCAATCTAGGCTGTTGAGACATGGCCCAGCCCGACCAAGTGACATTTATGTCATATCTGTCCCTCGTAGCAATTGAGTTTGATGCCCCTGCACTAGTCTGTATACATTTTCAGAGATTTCTAATGTACCAGTTCCTTTTCAGAAACAGGACCAGGTAATTCAGAACTGCAAAATCCGGAAAGAAATCTGAATAAGCTGAAGCATCTGTTGTGAAGAATAAGCACAGACTAGATTGAGATCATCCACTTGGCTCGCAAAAAGGTTCTGTCTCCAGCATCTCCAGGTAAAGGGATCAGATAATGGGTGATGTGAAAGACCTCTGTCTGAGACCCTGGAGAGCCACTGCCCGCCTGACTTTGATGGACCATTTGACTGATTCAGTAGAGGACAGCTTCATGTGCACACCTGTGCATGTGTGCTTGTTTTGGGCGGTGTTATAGCATGAGTATGTTGATACACCATTTATATGTCCTTTTGATATGCAGTGGGTTGGAGCCCATGGGGCTTTCTGGTAGCGGAGGTGCCCTCCCCCTGCTGTAAGAGGATTTTGCGTCCTTCTGCCTGAAGAAAGTGCCTCTGCTGGTGCAATGGGTCTGTGGGATCAAACCCCGTTCACAAGGGAAAAATGGGGGGAAGTTTAATGGGTAAAGTTTGGCATGCCAAAATAGAAAATGGCCCACAAATAGATACGTACGTTCAGTTTGCACAAGAGGGAAACGAAAAACAAGATGGAATTTCGAGACAAAACAGCAGAGATTCAGGTTTCAGTAGTGTCGCTATTCGGCAGATTCTCTTGCTCCCCAAATATCATGTCGAGCTATTTGAAGATGTAATGGGGGGGCAAAAGAAATGTGTATTTGGTTACCTCGTAATAAAGTTAAAGCGTGCCACTGAATAGTAACTGACTCATGGTGACCCCATGAAGTTCTGCCTCATGGGGTTTTCAAGGCAAGAGGTGAGAAGAAGCGGTTTACCTTTGCTTTCCCCTGCATAGTCTGCCTTGGTGGTCTCCCTTCCACGTACCAAGAAGAAGAAGAAGTTGTTTTTTATATGCCGACTTTCTCTACCACTTAAGGGAGACTCAAGCCTGCTTCACTTCCAAGCTCTGGTGAGATTGGGCTAATCTGGGCAATTAGCTGCCACATGCTCATAAGGCACTACAGTTAATGTTTCATTTACCAAACATATAATTCCCTTGCATGTTTTGACCCTGGTCTTACAACAAAATAGTTCTTATCTGTTTTATTTAATAAACATTGCTGGCATATCCCATGGGAACCAAGAGAGCAACTTTCTCTCATGCCCATACATATAGGGGGGGTATAAATACATTTTTTTTTATTTGAAGTAGATGAGTCTTTCTGGAACCTGAGTACATTCCATACTGAGGTGGCATAAAGAAGGGTGGGAGGCAAGTACAGTCATCTGCGTGAAGAGGAAAGGGCATGTTTGTGGTGTTCAATGCGTGAAACCCCAGTCTGCATGACTCAAGCCCTCAATCTGGTTTTTGGTATTGCTTAATCATGAACATTCAAATAAATGGCAAAGTAAACTTGTCCTTTGGGGACTTGGTGTTCTTCCTAAGGGTGAAAGAACCCTAAGTCTCCCCCTCCTGGAAAAATATTGCTCATTGCTTGACAGGGGTTGGCTTTTATTTTACAAAACTGGCCTTCTTTTGCTAGAGTTTAAAGTTTAAACAAACAAATACCATTATGCCAAGGTGGGAGGTCCCACAGGGCTCAGCTGATGACTGTGGGTTGCTGACAGCCTGGGCTGAAGTAGGAATGCTCATGTTGGAGATGATTAGCCGCCATCAGTGTAGGATTGCCAACCTCCAGGTACTAGCTGGATGTCTCCTGCTATTACAACTGATCTCCAGCCGATAGAGATCAGTTCACCTGGAGAAAATGGCCGGTTTGGCAATTGGACTCTATGGCATTGAAGTCCCCCCCCTCCCAAACCCCGCCCTCTTCAGGCTCCACCCAAAAACCTCCCGCCACTGGTGAAGAGGCACCTGGCAACCCTACGCCAGTGGAAAGATGGGACTAATCCGTCCTCTGGGGACTTTGGGGGGAGGAGAAGAGCCACGAAGGGCAATGGCTGTGTGAGCTAGGGGACAGCTGAAAAAGCAATGGGGGAAAGGGGAGCGGAGACAAGGCATGAGGCAGCATCAGAAATTACCACCAGGAGCACGGGAAGTTGGGGGCTGAGGACACCTAGTCTTCCAGAGAGTTCAGAGTCCAGCAAGGTAGCAGAAGGAGGCAAGCCAGATGCAGCACCCTGAGCACAAGCCCAGGAAGATAGTTGGTGTGCTTGCAGCTGGGAGAGGGAAAATGGAGGCCATAGACAGAGTGGAGAAGGACTGAAAGGAGGAGTGGAAGGACTACTAGGAGGAGCAGCAGACAGCTTGTTGGCAGATGAGGGACTCCTGACTCTGGCAGACTACAAACCCTAAGTACCAGGCATATAGTTGCCAGGTCCCTCTTTGCCACCAGCGGGAGGTTTTTGGGGCAGAGCCTGAGGAGGGCGGGGTTTGGAGAGGGGAGGGACTTCAATGCCCTAGAGTCCAATTGACAATATATAGCAAACATATATATCAAACGAAACATCTAAAAATATAAAAAACATATAGCAACATACAACAGTCCTAGATAACACTATTGAAACAGCAGATGGCACTCAATTGAGTACAGTACCCGCTGAGTGCACAGCAAGCAGACGGGACCCCCTATTGTTCATAGGATGAACATACTTGCATGGATTTTCCCCTCCCACCCACACTCTTTAACACACTAGAATATGAAGATTCTTCTTATTTAGAATGCTTTTGGCCTTTGTGGTTGTAAAGACAAGTTTCAAAACCTGACCATCTTGCAGGTTTAAATATCAGGCCCTGTTTTACATGTTTTCTTAGATCCGTGGAGGTGCTGCTATACAGTTCTGGGCAAGAAGTATGTCTTTCACTAGTGTGGTTAGGGCAAATAGCATTACTGTGTAGTGCTCCATACCTTCTAATTGGTTTGATATCACCATGGTGACATGTTGTGGCTTACTCTCCCCCAATAGGTAGGGTTGCCAACCTCCAGGTACTAGCTGGAAATCTCCTGCTGTTAGAACTGATCTCCAACCAATAGAGATCAGTTCACCAGGAGAAAATGGCTGCTTTGGTCATTGAACTATATGGCATTGAAGTCCCCCCCACCCCAAACCCTGCTGTCCTCAGGCTCCACCCCAAAATCTCCCGCCAGTGGTGAAGAGGGACCTTGCAACCCTACCAATAGGACATGTAGTTCTTTTGGAGGAGGTGCTAATATTCATGCCTACTGACTTGGTTACCATCAGTGGGAGACAGCTTTGATGTTCCGGGCAAAGTTTGGAGGTAGACTATGCAAATGAGCCTAGAGATGGAAATATTAGAGCAACACATCCCTTGGTTTCCAGTTTGATTTGGAAAACCCACCGATTTCTGCCTGATGTACCTGCCAGATGTGGCGAGCCCTGAAACAAAACAAAAAAAGGTGACACGAAATGGCTGGTGGTGCCAGCAATGTTTGGTGTTGCAGGCTGTAAACTTGGCAGTGCCAGGGCACCGTCATGCACTATTGATAACTGCTATTTCTAGCATTGCACAAAGACAAAATCTCCACTAGGAAACATGACTGACGATTTAGGTGTTCAACTGCTAAAGCAACAACCGCCCTGACTCCAGGAACTTGTCAATGCGGCCTCAATTGTGGCTTCCTCAGTCCGACATGAATTCTCCTTAAAGAAAATATTTGAACGCGGGACTGAAGAAGTTGCGGTGAATATTAAGACAGAGTTCTGGCTGTAGAGAAAACTCTGGCGATGGATGATGGTTACGAATGTACCTGAATTCTGTAATTTGGCTGAATCACTGTTAGTCATAGGACATTCTTGTAGAATACCTTCTGCGTATCCATCGAGAGTCCGTCAGTCATGACGTTCAAAAAGTAGCAGCACGTATGTTAGAAAGAGGTCTCTACATTTCTCAGAAAAATAAAGTAACCTCCGGGTAGAACTCTACCTGCCTGTGCTTTCTGTAGCTCTTGATCTAGCTAATCAGTAGTCACTGTTAGGATTGGGTTACCAGCCTCCAGGTGGGGCCTGGAGATCTCCTGGTATTATAACTGGTCTTCAGACTACAGAGATCAGGTTCCCCAGAGGAAACGGCAGCTTTGGAGGGTGGACTCAGTTGCATTGCATTTTTGTTGAGCTCCCTCCTCAGTCTCTGTTCCAAATCTCCAGGAATTTTCCACGCTGGTATTGGCAACCCTAGCTGGGATTGTTTGCTTGCTTCCTCTTACCATAAAATTAATTGGTTAGGGCTATGTAATGAATATCACTTAAAAATGACCTTTCTGCTTTTATTCGGCAGGAATACTCTTTTTAGTACATCAGATTCTTCTTTTAACTGTGGGATACCAAGTTAATGTTTTCTATAAATTGCTGATATAGGAAGTACAGAGTTTACACTGAGACATTTCAGAAGTATCTACATGGTTAGGTTATATTGGGATGCTGTAAATTGCTCTGTAATGTCGCTGGGTACAACACCCTATACGGTATCTCCATAATCAGCTGCCAGCCATATCATGCAATGGTACACCTAATAATAAAATTTTACAGGGATTCTGTTGTCAGCAGGCCCATATCAGCCCTTATCATTCTACGCTGAATGTGCCACTTTATCCGCTGGTGTTTAGGCTATGGGTTTAGGACACTACAAATACTTATCATATGAAGATTATTTTCGACAGAATTGGTGGGTGTATACATTCCTGCTTAGGAACATGTTCTCATTGGGGCTCCAAAGAAAACAGAAGGAAACAAAAGACATGATCCAATGAAAGTTAAGCATTTTTAACTTCCACTCTCGTCAAAGGAAGAGAGAAGTATTTTAATAGCTCAGTACAAAATCAATGGAAGTCTGCAAATTTGGCTGAATCTCTGTTGTTATTTGCTTAAGGGTTTTTTTTTTTCAGCTGCTTTCCTTGAAAAAAGTGACTCACTAGTAGTGCTGCCGAGCCTCTGACTGGGGCAAGGGATCATCCGCTCCCAGCTCCCATTTTCTACTATGGCTCAGAGCAGCAATGGGAGAAAAGAATACAAACATGTGGCAATTGAGTTGACAATGTGACATCACTTCTGGGAAAAACCTGGTGGTGACATCAGTCCTCTTTAGGAGTTGCCAGAAATTTTATGGTAAAAACCATAAAGTTTCTGGAGATTTGGCAGGGGGCCAAAGTGGCCCAAATAATGCTGGGGGAAAAATGCCATTATTCAGGATCTGCTTTTTCGGCTAACTTTATTACTGCCTTTTTTCGTCCTGGTTAAAAAAAACAAAACACCCTGAAAAATACGGAAAGGTATTTTTTGGGGTTTTATTTTTTTACTTCAGGATATTGATTTGAACCCCCCTAATTTTGAAGTACAATGAATATTTGCATTTTGGTTGTTAGCACTGGTGGAGATAAGGCAGAAGTAACACTAAGGTCCCTCGGAATTGTTTTCCTTTTAAATCTCTGTAGATGTTATTATTGAGTAAAGGTATTGTTTGTTTTAACCAGAGGGCTATTTTGAAAATGTTATTTTTATAAGGGATTAGAAATGTAAGCAAACAAAGTCAGAGCCTCAATTCCTTCTTGAGTTTGCCATAGTTGTAGTCCTATGATGAGTTACTCCAGTCTAAACCGCTTTAAATCAGTAGTTTGATACTGGAGTAACTCTCCAAAGGTTTTCAAAGTTTCATATTTCCAGTTATGCTGTGTTTAGTATTATTGTTATCATGGTTGTCTTTGTTACTTGTACGTATGTATGTAAATGTGATCAGAAAATAAGATCAAGGCAGTCATGGAAATATAGAGATTCCTTTTAATATTATACTGAACCCCAAACTCCCAACTTGCAAGAATATTCTTACTTTTTTTTTACACTTTGTTTAATCCAACAGAGTATAAAACTAGGGTTGCCAGCCTTCCGGTGCGGACTGGAAATCTCCCAGAATTACAGCTGATCTCCAGACTATGTAAATCGCTTGCTTGCTTGCTTATTTATTTATTTAAAACATGATCCCAATTCTCCAGGAGAAAATGGCTGCTTTGGAAGGTGGGCTGCAAGCATTATACCCTAGAAGGTCCCTCCCCTCCCTATACCCCATTCTCTCAGGCTCCACCCTTAAATCTCCTGGTATTTCCAAGCCTGGAGTTAGCAACCCTTTCTAAGACTTGTCAGCAATTCCATTATAAAACTCTTTTATGAAATACCTGCCTGATTTGCTGCGCCATTCTAAACAGAGTTATACCTCTCTAAGTTCATGGTAGTCAGTGGGTGCAACCGTGCTTAGGATCATGCCATTAATAGAATAGCTGTTTCTACTCTGTGAGTTTGACAATTGACCACATGGCTGCAGTTTGTATCACATGGTTGCTTGGTCATCTTTATATAGGGTTGCCAGGTCTCTCCTTTAGGGAGGCAGGTCTGGGGATGGCGATCAGTGTCCCCTGCGCAATGACATCACTTCCAGTTTGATGCAGAAGTACCGGCATTGCACTGGGAGGATGCTCTAGCACTTTTCCAAAACTCTATCGTTTCCATTGAGTTTTTGGGGAGATTACTAGAGCGTCCCCTCAGTGTGATGCTGGCACTTCCATGTCAAACTGGAATTGAAGTCATTGTGCAAGAGACACTGATCACTGCCCCCTTGTGCTGGCCTGCTACTGCCTGTTGACCAGCTGAATGTTGGCATGGGCAGCGGCACAAATCAGCAGGTGATTCTAGCCCAACACTTTAACCACTACACCACAACGGCACATACACATGGCTAAAGTCAAGGAGCTCTGCTTCTTTTTAAAAAGTGGTTTGTTGTCCCTGCTTTTCTTCTTCATGGCATCTAGTTTTTACAATGCCAAGTGAAAGTAATACTTTGAGAGATGTAAATACTTGCATTTTTTTAAAAAAAATCACGCATTGGTGTGTTTGAGGGTTTTGTTTTTCCTTTTACTAGAAACAGTACTTAATCTGAAGTACAGAAGTATCTCTGAAGTATTACCTGTTTGTGTGTCGTGTAATCAGGGAGTTGGGCATATACACTTAATGTGTATTTTAATGTGCAATGTGAATCTCTTGGAGGATCCCCCCCCCTTATTTTTTTTTCCATTTTGCAGAGGCAGTGCACACATATGCATGATAGCATAAAAGAGGAGGCAGTAAGGGGTGAAAAAAATCCACTTCAGTAAAGAACACATGCAGAAATACGTGCATGGATAATTTTAAATCTGGCCCAGTAGGGGCTTGTTTTAACCTTCCATCTGCTCATCTGCTACTTAAATGAGGAACCAGGAAGTAGTCACAAAAGTCTGCAGCAATGCATGGAGGGATAGATTAGAACTGACTCCTAAACTCCATAGCAACTGAGATGGTAATTAGGTTGGAGCAACTGCAACCATTAGGGTTGCCAGCTCTGGGTTGAGAAATACCTGGAGATTATTGGGGAGGAGCCTGAGGCGGGTGGGGTTTGGGGAAGGGAGGGACTTCAGTGCCATAGAGTCCAATTGCCAAAGCAGCCATTTTCTCCTGGTGGACTGATCTCTCTTGGTTGGAGATCAGTTGTAATAGCAGGTGCCAAGAAGATGCCCTGCCTCTGAGCAATCCAGTGAACTGTAAAAGGCAAGAAGATCATGCTTCCTTATCTTGCTGCAGCCACTGTTCATGGTGGACATGGGACTTTTGTGAACAGGATGGGGACAAAGTGGAAGCCTGCAATGGTAAGAGGAATTGGCAGAAGTTGCTCCTCCTCTGCTGATGGAAATGTACTTCCAGAGGGGAAACTGACAGCAGGATACATACTGCTATTTATTATTATATCCTCTCATATGTCTACGAAGGGAGGGATTTTTCCTCCGTCCCTAGTGCCTGGTGTTTGATTGCTACTCATAATTGGTGGGGAAGACAGAGATTGCTATAACTTTATGCTTGACTGGTTCTAGGAGGCAGCAAGGAGTGGTAGATGCTGAAGCTATCAGTGGGTCCATTGGGAGATTATTTCTATTAGCGATTAAGAATAGCGGCCTGGATTAAAGCAAAATCTAGAAGCTCTGAAGACATTGCAACTGCAAAGGCTGAAAGTGCATAAAGGTATTTCTTCCGTTCGTTCTTTCCTCAGCCATATTCAGCATAGTTTAGGAGAGTGTCTACAAACCATGTGTGCTGTTGGAGATCCTGCTTTTATTCTTTCTGTGTTGTGAAGGGCCTGAGCAGGCTAGGGGTTGCCAGGTCCCTCTTCACCACCAGCGGGATATTTTTGGGGTGGAGCCTGAGGAGGGTGGGGTTTGGGGAGGGGAGGGACTTCAGTGCCATAGAGTCCAATGGCCAAAGCAGCCATGTTCTCCAGGTGAACTGATCTCTACCGGATGGAGATCAGTTGTAATAGCAGGAGATCTCCAGCTAATACCTGGAGGTTGGCAACCCTAGGCAAATAAGGGGCAGTTTTTCTGATCAGCAGCATTGCGTGATACAGCTTTGCTTGGATTTTTTGCTGAAAGTGGGGGCAGTAGAGAGTGCGTGTGTGAGAAAAAACTGCATGAGAGTTCTCTCACACAAAAGGACTTCGGCTTGAAGCTTCAGTTGAACTCTTTACTGTGACATGCTCATTTTTTGTTAGGAATTCTACCAAGTTGCACTGTTTCGACTAAAAGAAATCCCATTTCATTTTCACTTTCCCCTTGTGCGAATAGAACCTGCGAGTCTTTATTTTCACACTACTGTTTCCTTGCCTCATTTCTTTCCTATTAAATATATGCAGTTTTAGTATTAATTTTGTATCTGTTAACATATGAATGCCATAAAAATTGGGAAATCTAGCAATAAAAAAAAAACCAGGCAAAATGAAGCAGCTCTCAGGGACAATGAGATGAAAAAGGGTTGCCAGCTGGCTTGGGAAATTCCTGGAGATTTGGGGTGGTGTCTGGAGAAGGAGTTTGGTGGGAATCTGATGTCATTCTAGGACTTCCGTTTCTCCTAGACTCTATGGTATACCACAGAGTCTGTCCTCAGAGCTGCCATTTCCTGTTTTGTCATTACCAGTTGTAATTCTGGGAGAATGCCAGACCCCACTCTAAGGTGGGTAACTCTGATAGTCCTACATCCCTAGATGTAAAGAGATGTTTATAAAAAGGAGCCCCCGATAAACATAGAAACAACAATGATCCCAGCAGAGATCTATAAAAAAACTATTAAAAAAATCTATTAGTTTTTCAAAATAAGCCAGAAAATTAACCAATCAGAATGTTACCAGTGATGACTTCTGGCCCCAGATACCGCTTTCGAGGGGACACACAGAACAGTTTGTCCTGAATTACTGTCTTCATAGTCAACACCTGGAAAGCTACATTAAGCTAGTTCTTTTAATGTATATCTTTCGTCTGCTCCTCATGTCTTATCATCCACCTCCAGAGTTAGGGACAGCTCATGCATGCATCAAAACCATGAGTGGCTTGCAGTTCTTTAGCCTACTTGCTCAGTGGGGATTAAAAAAAAAAAAAAGCCTCCTGCAAGAAAAGTGACTAAACGCCCAGAAGGCCTTTCTCAAAGTGCCCCCTTCCTCTCCCTTCCAATTGCACAGAGAAGCCTCTGTAAGGGGAATTCTAACACAAGGCTATTTTATATCAACAGCCAGCCTTTGATTATCAAGCTGCCCATCTTTCTGTCTCTCGCTCTTGCTCGGTGCCTCAGTTTCTCATCCGGCTGATGGTGTTAATTAGCTCATTTCACAGGGTTACTTTGAGTGCTGCTGTTTTAAATGTAAAAAGCTTTAAAGTTGAAAACTGACACGAAGGTGGTAATTATGAAGGGCAGGATTTATGCGTCGTGTTTTAAGTGTTGCTGGCTTTCCTATATTTATATCTACCCTTTAATATTATGTGAAAGGATCTCTCTCACCTGCTGTCGTTTAGCATTAATCAGAGACTACTTAGGGGTGAGGAACCTTGAGTTCAAGCAGGGAGAGATGCTGCCTGGTGTCTTGAAAGTATTTAAAAGCAAGAGTAACTGAAAAGCAGGGGGAGCCTTTTGATGGAAGTATAAAATGAATATCAAAAGAAAGGTCTTTTATCACAAAGACATGGGAAACGTCTGGTGATCTGTAGTGTGGGTTAGTTCACCTGAACTGCATAGCTTTGGTCAACCATTGTGGAAATATACATGAGATGGTATTTTGCATATGGGATGCCATCCTGACTTCCACGTGTTGGCTATGTGTCCAGAGCCTATCGGTAGCCTCCATTTTGTATCCCTGCCTGTCATGTTTCCGTAACACACTGCAAAAAAAGCGTTATCTTGCTTATTATTGCATTGAGATTCTATTTTATGCAGCACGTTGTTGATGTGCAAGTGTGTTCCTGCGCATTGATAAAAACACCATTCAAAAAACAAGGTGCAAATGGTGCTTTCTGTGCATGTCGGGCGCACATGTGCAGTATTGTGCGTACGTCCCAAGTGCCGCGTGGAAGTTAGGGGGTGGGCCCAGCAAGCACGAACCGATCCTGCCCCTCCAGTGCATTCATTTTGATTCTATTTGATTGTGAGCACGGAGCTCGATTGAATTTTTCATCACTTGGTTGGATCCCGCAAAACTCACCGACGAGCCTCTGCAAGATAGGAAACCTCCCGATGAGTTAACGTTTCTCAGTAACGCCATCTCCCAGCTTCTCTACTGCCCTCCTGCTGCGCCTGCCTTCTTTTAGCTTTAGAGGAATACTGGAACTGCAGTAAAGTAGAAGTTGCAGCAGCCTCTTTGATCCCCTTAGCTGCTTCAAGAAGAAGAAAGACGCGGCAGGAGGATGAGCTGGCCTGCAGCAGTGCTACTGGGAGTGGCTCTTCACGGATCACTGTTATAGCTGTCAGATCCAAGAGCTACTAGAGTCACCACGAGGCTTCTCAACAAGTGGTCATTTGTAAATAGATGCCTGTGCGAACTGGTCCTATCACTGGAATTGAATGTGTGAATTCCCTTGTGTTTAAGGTTACACTGAATGATGTTGCAGCAGGTAGCTGTGTTGGTCTGCAGTGGAACAGTTCGATTTGAGTCCAGTAGTACCTTAGAGGACTTTTATGATATGACTTCAACTCTAGTGTTAGTCTGTATTGGCTCGCTCACAATGCCAGGCTCATTCACAAGCCATACCAATAGGATTGCCAACCTCCAGGTACTAGTAGGCGATCTGCTATTACAACCGATCTCCCGCTAATAGAGATCAGTTCACCTGGAGAAGATGACCGCTTTGGCAATTGGACTCCATGGCATTGAGGTCCCTCCCTTCCCTGAACCCTGCCCTCCTCAGGCTCCGCCCCCCAAACCTCCTGCTGGCCATTTTCTCCAGCTGAACTGATCTCTGTCAGCTGAAGATCAGTTGTTATAGCAGGAGATCTCCTATGTCTACCCTCTGAAACTATCAAGAAGCTTGTTATGCTGTATATTATGATGTATTCATATACTCTTGTACATTGTGAAACATCGCAGAAAAAGAAAGTGAGTAAAGAACTCGTGATAGAGTTGGATGGATGTCACACTTGGAACTAGGAGATCTTGGCTCAGGTTCCTACACATCTGTGAAATTTACATGATAACTTTGGCCACACGCTCGTTATTCTCTATATACATTAAAAATGCTTTATGTAATTATATATGATGCAAGATTGCTTTTTTTTTTTGCAGTGTTTTTTCAATGTACAAGTGCACATTAGTAATATAGAGGTGGTGGGGAAAGATGTATATGAACGGAAAAAATTCAGCCATGGCAAACTGTCTAAAATTTGGAATCCAAAATATGGAACAGTAATGGATTCTTAATATGTAGGCTCCAGCTTGAAAACACGAGCAGGTAATTCAGAACTCCATAATCCAGGGGAGAGATTCAGATGTGGAGAATTTTGGAAACCGTTCTAAATTGGAACAATGTCCCTGAAGCGCTGGCAACCCATCATGGTTTGTAATACCACACTGGCGCAACAGATTTCTTATTTATTTTTAAATATGTATATTCTGTGTTTCCGTCCAAGCAGGAAACTTAAGGTGACGAATACAGCAATAAACAAGTACTACAAAAATGATGAACATCCTGTAAAACCACAATAAAACATATATCATAAAAATAATATCAGCAGCATTCCAGGAAAGAAAGAAAAAAGTAATTTGTAGAACGCCTGCCTAAGCAATCGGGTTTTGCCTTAAGCCTTCACAAGGCCATGCAGCAGATTCGTACAGTCTGGCAGAATTTGGTCTTGTCATAATTATTCTGAAGGCTGCAATTTGGAGATCTTAGGCCAAAACCTGCTTACACCTCATGCATTTGAAGATTTCATTTATTTCAGCTGTAATTTTCTTTACATCTAAGATCATGTTATCCGGTTTCTTTCTTTCTTTCTTTCTTTCTTTCTTTCTTTCTTTCTTTCTTTCTTTCTTTCTTTCTTTCTTTCTTTCTTTCTTTCTTTCTTTCTTTCTTTCTTTCTTTCTTTCTTTCTTTCTTTCTTTCTTTCTTAGGGAACAATTACCTTTTCTGCCGACTCTCTCCCCGCCCCCCCCCAAATATTTATGAGGTCAGATCAGAGTCCCTTGTATGCATAAAGACAAAAATGCAAATATCTATTGACAGGGTGTGGAAAAAATATGATTATTTAGAACAACCTATTTTAAGAGTTATTTATTCTTTGACAAATTGTCAAACATCTTGCTATGTAATCAGAGCGTACGTGCTTCACAGAATGATATGGAACAAGGACAGCTGAACAGAGACAGTGGAGTTCAATTCTGTTTTCAATATTTGTGCTGGGAAGTTACTATGTGGGATTGCAGCTCCTTTAAAAATTTGTAGACCTGGTGGCAAGGAGAGGGACATTGTCTTTCCCCCTCCCCGGAACCTTTTTTCAATTTTTCAAGTAGAAAAAATGGGAAAATCTGGAGGAGCGCTAAAACAATTCTTATGAAATATTTTCTTTTCTTTTGGAATGAGTGAAATGGCTTTTTTAAGATGAGGTTTTACTGACTCAAAACTTGTAGCATGAAGAAATCATGTAAGGCTATCTACAGCTCCCCCCCCCCCTTTTGCCATCAAGTCATAGCTGCCATAAGGCAGTCATATCTGCCTTATGGTGACCCTGTGGGGTTTTCCAGGCAAGAGGCGAACAGAGGTGGTTTGCTATTGTCTGCCTCTGCATCCTGACCCTGAACCTTCCTTGGTGGTCTCCCATTCAAACACTAACCAAAGCTGATCTGTTGAGATCAGGCTAGCTGGGGTAGAGTTGGCATCTCCAGGTTGGGAAATACCTGGAGATTTTGGGGTGGAGCCTGAGGAGGGCAGGGTTTGGAGAGCGGAGGGACTTCAATGCCATAGAGTCCAATTAATAAAGCAGCTATTTTCTCCAGGTGAACTGATCTCTATTGGCTGGGGATCAGTTGTAATAGCAGGATATCTCCAGCCACCACCTGGAGATTGGCAATGCTAAATTGGGGCTCTACAGCATTAGGTACTGATAATACCGGTGTATACTATAGATATGTGCAACATGCTTTCAAGGGGCATTTATTGTTAAAATGCAAATAATTCTAGCTATAATTGCACTGCAATCCTAAGAATACTTTCCATGGGTGTAAGCCCCATGGAATAGACATGAGTAGGATTTTGAATAGACCTGTTTAGGGTTACTCTCAATATGATAGAACATGTTTGATACCAATACAGTATTAAAAAGTTCCCTTTTCAAAAGGATAACGTTTATTTTAATTTGGTATCCAGATATGCTGTTAGTTTTATTAGCACTGCATGAAAATGGCCCTGTGAAAATAACATGTTTTCTTTTTTGTACTATGTTTTTCTTTCTAATTTCAACTTTCTCTCAGAGGCAAAAATTGAGACGTGTTCTGAAGTAGCAAAGGGTATAGCTGTTTGCAGCTCTTTCAAGCATTTATATTTGCAGTTCTACTCGTAGAAAAGAATGCATTTATTCTTCTACATTCTACAAATGTGCCAAATAACACAATTTATATGAGAAATAAATTATAAGTGATGCATGTTATATTGTTAAAGAAGTAAAATAAGGTTTTAAAAATATATTTCAAACCCCCCCCCCCCCAATATCTGTTTTTCTGAGGAAAAAGTTGGTGGGGAAGAGCCCCCCCCCCCATGGTTTCAAATTTTTGGAAATATTACATGTGTTTGCATCCATGAAAATAACATATCATTATTCTATTGAATAATTGCCTCTCCCCTTCCCTAAAATGAACACTTGCCAACTCCAGAGATCAGTTCCCCTGGATAAAATGGCTGCTTTGGAGGATTAACTCTATGGCATCATACCCTGTCCTCCTCAGTCTTCACTCCACCCCTAAATCTCAAGGAATTTCCCATCTGGGAAATGACAGCCCTAACCAGGCCTGCTTAATGACGCCATAACCAAGAAACGGGTAGTGTGAAGCAGGTCCAAACAAGTCCTCCTCTAAGGTAATCTGAGAAGGGCCCCAAAATACCCACCTTGTCCCAAATAGACTGGTTAATCTCACACTCCTTTGTAGAAGGGTGGGTGGGGGGAGCTTGAATGGGCAATGCCTGGTTGTGAGAGGTTATGAGAGCTTTTACAGGCACACTTCTCCACCTCTTGTGGTCGGCTGGACAGCTCCAAGCTCCCCAAAACACCCTCCCCCAAGCCTAGGTGCTTTCCTTTCTTGGAAAGAGGCAGGTGGATAAAAAAAATAGTTCCCAGTCAACATAATGGTGTGAACTAGACTTGGCACAATGTCTTATGTGTTGGGATTAAGGAATTTCCCTTTTTCCATTTCTTTATTGTTCCAGGATTTTCTCTGTGCTACTGATTAATTTTGGTGTTTTATCTAGTAGAGTTTCTAAAATAATTCCAAAATAGGAGCATGTAAGGCTCTCTCTCTCTCTCTCTCTCTCTCTCTCTCTCTCTCTCTCTCTCTCTCTCTCTCTCTCTCTCTCTCTCTCTCTCTCTCTCAGCTTTTAATTCATTTGTTTCATTTTCTTCCTCTCAATATGGACGTCTAGATGCTTGTTTATAAAACACTGCGAACGGGTAATCGTGATGTGGTCACGCATATGGTTGCATTGAGATTAATTTTGTGCCGTATTTTACCGATGTGTTCCTGTGCATTGGTATAAACTCCAGAAATGAAACTTAATATAACCGTGTTCTCTTGCACCATTTAATCAGAATGAGAGAGCCCACTAGCAATGTTGAGGGGGAGAATACTGCTAATGAGCTCAAAGCAACAGCGCATAGCACATACACAGGCCCTGAACATAATATGGGTATATAAAAATAGAATAATATAAGATTACTAATGTATTGGGCTCTACTTTGGGAGACCCAATAATTCAGACCTCCAAAGATCCAGGGAGAAATTTAAATGAATAGTATTTCACAAGCATACCTATTCAAAAGCTATGTTTACATGGGAGGGGGTATTTCCAAGGTTTTGTTTTGTGCTGTTTCGTATTGATGCAGTGCTTGCACGCAGTTACCATAACTGTATCTTGCAACTTAATATTTAGCAGAATATGCACAATATGGCAATATGGAAAAAAATTGAACACATATCTCCTGCACCTTTGTTTAAACGTTTACCTAGGAGCTAACAGCTAAGCTTTGTGTAATACTTATTTAATGTATTATTTTTGATCTTAATGCCACGCCTAATGTTGAGTACGTAGTCTGAAAGCTCTCTTCCAGTATTTGAGACTAATTGGTTCAATAATGTGTTTCTGATTTTCCGCAACAAAGCTGCCCATTAATACTGTGATACACATAATGTAAAGGTTTTTCAAATACCCATTATTTATAAATCTGTCTCCTACAGGGAAGCAGTTATATTCTAGACTCACTTTGTATATACACTTTTGTTGTTGTTGTTAATCGGTATGAAAACTGTAACTGATTTTTTTTTTTAACCTGAAAAAGTAGTTTTCCGAAATTAATTATATTTTGAATGGCTTGAGGCTCTGGATATGGCAAAAATCAGTTCTGGTCTCAGAAATAAATATCCTGGTTATGGTTTTACAATATTCAGAGCTTCTATTTATTTAAATTCCTCTAGAATTATGGTTTTTGACATGTGGGGTAGGCCTTTCTAAGCAGATGTGACAAATTGCTAGGAAAGCCTTGACTCTCCCCCCCCCCCACCCTAACCACTCGACATCTGACATTCTGGGTCCATACTTAGTAGAATATCAGCATATATTTACATGAAAAACGTGGATCAGCCTTTTACAGCTTTAACAGTCATGATTTCCCCACAAAGAATCCTGGGTATGGTAGTTTGCCAAGGGTGTTAAGAATTCTTCAGTAGGGACTTGCGTGCCTCTCCCCAGCAGTAATACATTTTTGGAAGAAGGAATGACTGTTATCCCAGTTTAAATGTGTATTTCAGATAGGATTGCCAGATGTATCTGGGTGGCTGCACATGATCTGAGTGCCTTGTCTCCATTTACTGGTTGACAATATGAATGAACCAATGGGAAAAGACATGCCACATCCTGAAAGTTCTTCATTGGCTTGCAGCCAACGTGTATCACAACCAACTTATGGTTGAAGTCACAACCAACTTATGGTGATCCTAGCAAGGGGCTTTAAAGGCAAGCGAGAAGCAGAGGAGATTTGCCATTGCCTTCCTCTGCAGAGTTTTCCCCTGATAGTCTCCCATTCAAGTACCAATAGGGCTGCCAACCTCCAGGCTCTAACTGGAGATCTCCTGCTATTACTAGGGTTGCCAACCTCCAGGTACTCGCTGGAGATCTCCTGCTATTACAACTGATCTCCAGCCAATAGCGATTAGTTCACCTGGAGAAAATGGCTGCTTTGGCAATTGGACTCTATGGCATTGAAGCCCCTCCCCAAATCCGGCTCTCCTCAGGGCCGCCCCAAAAACCTCCCGCCGGTGGTGAAGAGGGACCTGGCAACCCTATGCTATTACAACTGATCTCCAGCGGATAGAGATCAGTTCACCTGGAGAAAATGGCTGCTTTGGCAATTGGAGTATATGGCATTGAATTCCCTCCTCTCCCCAAACCCCACCCTCCTCAGGCCCCGCTCCAAAAATCTCCAGGTACTTCCCAACCCGGAGCTGGCAATCCTAAGTACCAACCCTGCTTAGCTTCCGAGATCTGACAAGGTCAGGCTGTACCATGCCACCTTCCTTGTCCTGAAGCCTACGGAAGATTAAAGAATGCTGCTGGTTCATATGATTGTATGCATTGTTTAACATACTTTAGCCAGTGCTAGGATTCTGGTCAGCCCTACTAGCCGAGCTTGTTGTTTCAATTGTACTTGTAGAATAACTCTCGGAAGGTCCCCATGACACAGTAACAGCTCGATCACTAGGACGAGATTCCTTCTGATAGTTGAAAGATCAGAGATGTGAGTTCTTTAAGCATAGGGCATTTCCTTATAATGCACTTTGGGGCTTGACTTCTATGGGATTAGTGTTGTGGGTGCCATTTCCAGGTGACACTGATCACTAAGCAGTTGATTCTGTTTCTGCCTCTTCAACAGTGCCCCTCTTTGCGGCATTATCTTAGTAGGTACATGAAAAGTAAATGATTTGGAGATGCATGGCCACTCTCGTTTGAGACTCTAAAAGCCAAATAGTTTTTCTGTCCTTTGCTTCAGGATATCAGTGGCTGAGTGGGTATCATAAGGGTGCTACTGGATCAGATGTGATCCGTCTAGTCCAGCATCCTGTTTCATACAGTGGATAACCAGCTGTGTGGGAGGGTCACAACCAGGTTTTTTTTGGGGGGGGGCACTACTCAATACTGGCACCTTTTCTGAAGGCGCTCCCAATTCCTGAGGGAGGGATTGGTGCAAATCGGTACAACTTTTTACATGAGTACTGGCATCTTTCTTTCTTTCTTTCTTTCTTTCTTTCTTTCTTGCTTTCTTTCTTTCTTTCTTTCTTTCTTTCTTTCTTTCTTTCTTTCTTTCTTTCTTTCTTTCTTTCTTTCTTGTCTGTCTGTCTGTCTGTCTGTCTGTCTCAAAATAAAGCACTAGTCACAAAAAAAAAAAAAAAACCAGGCGTAAAAGCCATGACCTTCCCTTAGTGTTCAGTGCAATCCTGAACAGAGCTGCATCCTAGTTGGACACGTACTTACTAAACCTTTTCAAGCAAAGAGAACTGAAAGGACTGCCACAGCAATGCCAAAAATGGTGCTGATGTGTCATAGGCTATATTCTTATACATATATTGTTTTAACACCCCACTCTTTTTTCCTCAGATAGTTTTAAAAATAACCTCTTAGGGCCTCTTTAGTCAGTCTAGGAAAAATTGTGGTGTCTTGTAAAAAAAAAGCAAAGAAAAAGAAAGCAGAAGAAACTCTATAGGAACTCAGTCTGAAGGTTTTAGCAATTGTTTTGGCTGGGGGGGAGGGAGGATAAAAATAATGCGTTTTTGGCATGGAGAATAAATATGGCAACCTTAAAGCATTGCTTTTATTTTAGTTCCTCCATAGTCGTCTTTTGTTTCAGTGATTTCCGTTTGTGTAACGGAGTGAAGGGGGGAAGGGGAGAAAAGTTTGCACTTCCATTGCGCACGTCTGTCAGCGTCGTGCCAAAGGAATCAATCCCACAAGAGAAAAATTGAAGAAATGAAAACAAATAAGTTATAAAATAAAGGTGACAGTGATGTGCGGTAGCATAAAGATTGCTCTGGGCTGCGTTTGAAAAAGACAGTTAATGACTTGTTCCTATTGGATGGTGGAGAGGGAGGGGGAGGGCTGATGGGGGTAGTTTAGAGGTTACAATGGGTGAAAACGCACGGTCGCTTTAGCCTCCTTTATTCCCTGTTTCAGCAAGGATTCAACCAGGATCGAGCGCATGCATTTCGCCGAATGTGCGTTTGATCCTGGCTGAATCCTGGCTGAAACAGGGAATAAAGGAGGCTAAAGCAACAGTGCGTTTTCGCCCAAGGAAGAAGAGGGGAGGGAAGAGATGGAGAGGAGGAGAAAGGGGAGTTCTGTTTTCTGTTCTGGCTTTAGTTTGTTCACTGGGTTGGCCTGGCTATGCAGAGTGTTGCAGGAGTTACACATGACTTCTCAGGGGATCTCCGCATCTAGGGTTGCCAACCTCCAGGTATTAGCTGGAGATCTCCTGCTATTACAACTGATCTTCAGCCGATAGAGATCAGTTCCCCTGGAGAAAATGGCCACTTTGGCCATTGGACTCTATGGAATTGAAGTCCCTCCCCTCCCCAAACCCTGCCCTCTTCAGGCCCTGCCCCAAAGACCTCCCACCGGTGGCGAAGAAGGACCTGGCAACCCTAACCACATCATTGGGGCTTGTGCTGTTGCAGTCATTCACCTCCCTGGATTTTACTCTCCGGAAAGGAAAATCTGGATGCCGGGTGATTATAATACTGCAATATTCAGTAATGTGCAGGTCTCCATTCCCCTCTATCCTGGGCAGGCTTTCTAAGGGGTCCTCTGAGCCCCCTAGGTTTAAAAGAAGAAGAAAAAGAGGAAGAGGATGAGTTGGTTTTTATACCCCGGTTTTCTCTACGTTTAAGCAGTCTCAAACTGGCTTACAATCACCTTCCCTTCCCCTCCCTGCAACAGACACCTTGTGAGTTAGATGGGGCTAAGAGATTTCAGAGAGACCTGTGACTAGCCCAAGGTCACCCAGCAGGCTGCATGTGTAGGAGTGGGGAAACAAACCCGGTTCACCAGATTAGAGTCCTCCACTCATAACCACCTATACCACACTGGCTCTGATAAACATAAATAATGAACCTGCCTTATACTTCATCAGACTGTTGATCCATAAAGTTCAGTATTGTCTTGTCAGACTGGCAGCAGCTCTCCAAGAGATCTTTCACATCTCCTACCACCTAATCCAGGGGTGTCAAACATAAGGCCCAAGGGCCGGATCCAGCCCCTTGAGAGCTCTTATCCGGCCCACGAGCCAGCCAAGGCAGCCGTCCCTCCCCACTCTCGATCTGGGCTGGCAAGGCACAGCCCGACCAAGTGACATTTATGCCATATCTGGCCCTCGTAACAATTGAGTTCGACACCCCTGACCTCATCCTTTCAGTGGAGATGGCAGAGATTGTCAAGCATCTGCATGTCAAGCAGATGCTCTACCACTGAGTCACAGCCCCTCCCCGATGATGATGCTTGTGAGTTATGAAGCTCAGCAAACGACAACAAAATTAACCAGTGTCCAAATTTGAGCCTGAGGCCTTCGTTCTGTCCCGTCTCAATGTTCTTCCATCCGGTTTATTGGAAGAGGGATACAGTGGGTGTGAGTTTGTGTCCTCGCGCTGTTGGGGCAATTGAAACAGCTTGGACATGTGCTGCTGCGTTGCCCCTTCTGTAATGACATTAGATACATATTTTGAAGAAGAGTTGGCTTTTATATTCCGACTTTCTCTACCACTTAAGAGAGAATCAAACCGGCTTCCAATCGCCTTCCCTTCCCCTCCCCACAACAGACACCCAGTGAGGTAGGTGGGGCTGAGATAGTTCTGAGAGAGCTGTGAGTAGCCCAAGGTCACCCAGCTGGCTTCGTGTGTAGGAGCGGGGGAAACAAATCCAGTTCACCAGATTAGCGTCCGCCGCTGACGTGGAGGAGTGGGGAATCAAACCTGGTTCTCCAGATCAGACTTCACCGCTCCAAGCCACCACTCTTAACCACCACACCTATCCTCCAAAATGTCCCGGCAAGAGCAGAGGGATGGTGTACCTCCTTTTCTTCTCGCTGACCTTGAATCTGAAACCTTGGATTCCAGTTGCCAGATTCTGTGCAGCTGCCAAAGTCTCCTGAGGTACGGTGTTGATTTAGTGACAAATATTTGCTTTTTTATATCTCTTAATGGAAGATTGTGTATACGTTCTTATATCCTGTCTGTTATGTTTTATTCTGCTGTTCCATGACTTAAAAAAAATTGATGGATGGATGGATTGATTGATTGAGCTTGACGCCTAGGCCAACTGGCCCTTCTGATGACCCTTCTAATTGGCTCTGCCCCCAGTCAGCTGATACTTAGAAACATTTTAAGGATAGGTTTGAGGTGTGGGCAAGGCTGGATAAGGGCCATAAAAAGCAATACTTTCTGTCTGAAAACCATACAGAGGTAGGCTTGTCATTTCCTGGAGTCAGCGAGGAAACCTCTGTCAGCAATAATTTGAGAAGGGAGAAAAGGCTTCAGTAGTAAAGAGCATAGAGAGTAGGGGACATTCCTAGAGTTTCACCCGCAAGTGGCATCATATCCTCCCGAAACTTCGCCCTCCTGGGTGCAACACCCCCCCCCCCCAAATCTCCCAGCACTTTCTACCTCAGGGCTGAAACCCCTAGCCAGAAGAAAGGGTAAACTGTGTCACTGACTGTGAGTCTTCAGGAGGAGAAAGCAAGTGGAGCAGCTGTTGGGTTACCAGGCCAGGATGGAAGTAAATGTGCTCTTTTGATTGATGGTAAATGTGAACGTGGCTCTCTAGGAACTGCAGACTGAATTCCACTGCTCTAACCACATCACTTTGGTGCACTTATTGGGGGAGGGGCTGTGGCTCAGTGGTAGAGCATCTGCATGGCATGCAGAAGTTCCCAGGTTCAATCCCCCACCATCTCCAGTTACAGGGACTAGGCAGGTAGTTGATGAGAAAGACCTCTGCCTGAGACCCTGGAGAGCCGCTGCCAGTCTGAGTAGACAATACTGACTTTGATGGATTCAGTATAAGGCAGCTTCATGTGTTCATGAGAACACATTGATGCAGTTGTGTGGGTAATTGTCAAGTTTCTGTTATCAACACACATGCACACTAGTCTGGACTGATGTATCAGTGAAAACAATAAAGATGTGAGGGTATATAGAGCTATACCATGTTTCTGATTGTGTTTACAGGAGCACATATACCCTCCTGTATACTAATAAACTCGGTGGGGGGATATTAATGGAATCATATGTGTGTTTGTGTAGTATTTTATGGGTGCATCAGTAATGTAATGGGGTGAGTTGCCAACCTCCAGGTACTAGCTGGTGATCTCCTGCTATTACAACTGATCTCCAGCTGATAGAGATCAGTTCACCTGGAGAAAATGGCCACTTTGGCAATTGAACTCTATGGCGTTGAAGTCCCTCCCCCTCCTCAAACCCCGCCTTCCTCAGGCTCCACCCCAAAACCTCCTGCCGGTTGTGAAGAGGGACCTGGCAACCCTAAATGGGGCGGGGGGAAGAAGCAAATCCATGGAATGGCCTGGAAGTGGCAGGAAATGCCTTCTGTTCCTGTTCCACAATTCGTGTAAGAAATTCTTGTGGCTAAACCAGAATTAAGGGAGCTGTGGAATGCAACACAGGGGATCTCTGGAATAATAAAAGCACCCAACTAGGGAAGCTCCACTCTCCCAGATTTAAGACCACCGTCACTCTTTGCATCTGGCTGTCACAGTCCTTGGTGCTGCCCTGGATTAGAGGCAAGCCACACCTTTGTAACACAATGTTCTCTGTGAATTCACCTTGGAGTGAAGGTGCTGCATGGTGTAATTGCTCTCATTACTGTATTTTACTGAACATTGCTTTTGATGGTTACTTGAGTGATGCTAGCAATGCTCTTTGAAGATTGCCAGATAAAAAGAAAGGTGTACGTATCAGAATAAAGGTAACTAATCATCATACTAGCTCCCATCCATTGCCGTTACACACGTTTTTGGGGTGTGTGTGTGTTTGAAATGTGATGTAAGACAAAAATCATGCAGTTAATTTATTGATGGATATAATTTCCCATCTATTACTGCGGCTGTTGCTATTTCTACCACTGTTTAAGGGTTGCATAATACAGCAAGGAACGTGGCATTTGCAAGCAATAACTGTGTGTATTTAACCTTTTATTCATGTATTCCAGTGTTTCTACATGGTCTTTCTCAGCCAAACATAATTACCGAAGGCAGACCACGATATTCAAACACTGTACTAAACATGACATGATTCAGATTATCAAATTCAGATTATTCCATAAAACCACCAATGCTGTTACAGAACTTCAAATTAAAGCATCAGCGGGATTCTTGGCAGGGAATGTTTTTGCATTACTTTTTGCATTACTTTGTAAAATGTAAAGAGTAGGGCATAAATGGGGCTGTTTCAGATGGGACCCCCATAGAATGGAAATTACCACTGAAAGGCTCTGCTTTTTGCTCTTTTAATAGTGTTTCTAGGTCCCTCTTCGCTACTGGTGGGAAGTTTTTGGGGTGGAGCCTGAAAAGGGTGGGGTTTGGGGAGGGGAGGGACTTCAATGCCATAGAGTCCAGTTGCCAAAGTGGCCATTTTCTCCAGGCGCACTGATCTCTATCGGCTGGAGATCAGTTGTAATAGCAGGAGATCTCCAACTAGTACCTAGAGGTTGGCAACCCTATCTTTTAAGTTTATGAGCCAGTGAGTTTGTGCGATCTAGCAGTCTCCCCCAAAAGTTTTTGGAGAGGAATTGCTAGAGCATCCAGCGCATGAGGCACTTCCTGGGTAAACCTGGAAGTGACGGAATCACGCCATGTGCGCGAGAAGCTGTCCCTCGTGGTCGCATGGATGAGGCTCCCGCCGGAGGCAAGGTAAGACCTGGTGACCCTATTCTGAACCCTTACTATTTGCCTGGCCTTGGTGGGCAAATTCTGCATCTACCTCCCATTCCCCATGCTGAGGAGAAAAATGGAGAAAGGGAATGATGTTTCATAATGCTGTGACATCACCCTGCAGTGATGTCACCATGTCATGTATCTTTTCCCCTTCCCATGTCCTGCCTCCAAAGCTCCTAGGACCCCTATACTTCTGTGACCTTGGGAAAAGGATACTCCTTGAAACAAAGAAACCATAAGGCCTTCAAAATATGTGTGTTCTGTGTCAAAAAGCATATCTGGTAGTTGTTTAGTTTTTCAGCACACAAAGAGCTTGTTTTGAAGAAGCTGGGGTGGGGGTCGTTTTTTTATCTTGGGCATACTTTCCCCTTAGATGGCTGATTCTTTGTACACGCTGGGAATTATTTTTACGTCCCAAGGTAATTGCCTACCCATAGGACTTATAAAAACTCTTTCCCCAAGGTGCACAGTCTCAGTAGTCTCTAGGAACTGGGGAGGAGCATTTTTGGATTCTGCTCTGCAGAGCTCTGCAAAATTCAGTGGAAGATTGTCCAAAACAACAAAAACAAACAAACAAACCCAGAGTGCCAACAAAATAAAATGCTTAGCAGGATGGACCTGGGAGAATCCATAGGTATGAAGACTGTGTGGG
Source organism: Euleptes europaea (assembly GCF_029931775.1). Lineage (NCBI taxonomy): Eukaryota > Metazoa > Chordata > Lepidosauria > Squamata > Sphaerodactylidae > Euleptes > Euleptes europaea. The sequence goes on from NC_079328.1 coordinate 38,110,853, forward strand.
GCTTTCAGACATTCCTCACAAAGAAGGCAGCAAAATATGGCCTTCCAGACGTATTGTGCAGATTCGGGCTGGAAATAGGATAGTGAGGCTGCCAGAACTTCATTGCTGGACATCTAGACTTCCTCGAACTAGAAGCCTTGGTATGCTTCAAATGTCAATTGGCCTGGATTCTTCGATCGTCTTATACAACTGGCATGGCCTGTCAGCAGGAAGAAATTATTCTTCATGCTTGTTCAGAGTCTGTGTGGCCAAACTATATATAAACATATAAAAAAGAAATTGAGCAATTAGCCCTGGCACAAGCAGACCTCTGTAATATTTTTTTTTTCTACTTAGGTTTTTGGTGTCTCTTTCCAACTTTTGATTCTCCCCCTACACACACCCCTGTGTAATTCATACCGAGATGTCCGTTCTCATTGTGAGAAATCGGCTCAGGGAGATTGCAAATGCTTGCATAATTTAATGATGAAAAGTCGGCGTCTCATTTTCTCCAACGGCAGCTATTTTGTAGATTAAAGATAAACATTTGTGGAGTTAATACGGGGTAGAGATTTCTTTTCTCTCTGTGTCTTTTTTTCCCTTCTCACAAGAACTTTGCCACCAACTTGAACACAGAGTGAAACAATTTATGAACTGGGATGGAAATGACATCTGGTTAAATTACTGGAGAATTATATGTTTTGAACTGTGGGATACATAGTTATAGGCAGCGGCTTATCTGTAAGGGAGCTGCTTTGCCGAGGTCAGTCAACAGTTAACTTCTAATTCTTCCCAATCCGAAATACTTGAATCCTTAAAGTGTTTCTCATATCGGGTTTTTTCATGCTCAAATGGGACTGTCACAGGCAGTGCATTGTGATCTTGGATTTATAAGAATGGCGGGTTATTTGTGTCTTCACTCTTTCTGTGCAGTCTCCTAAGGAAGACAGGATGGTGTGCAAAAAACTTATTATCTGCTGATTCTTAAGGGCATGGTGAGAACATCTGGGGTTTACATTGTAATGGGCTGGACCCAGAGTAAATTCTCTTCTAATGGAAGGTGAGTTGTAATTTCTCCCAATTTCCCCATCCTGTTGCAGACCCTAATTGCCTATCATGCCATTCCTGGGGGGTCACCTGTCTCCCAGAAGCAGAATTTCAGGGACATCAGTGGACTGCAGTGGCAAAGGAGAGGCTGGAAAGTTCTGTTCCCCTGATGGAAAGCCCTTCCATAAGTAGAAAATCTAGTCTGGAGACAGTTCAGGGTCTAGAGCAGATAGTTTGTGTCCTGGATCTAGAGTGGAGTGCTAAAGTACTCAGTTTGAACACATGGGAAGGGTAAAATAGATGCTGACATGGGGATGTAAAAATAAATTTATTTCCATTCTAGCCTGCTGTGTATCCATATACCATATCTAGTAGTAAATTGAGTTGCTGCAAAACAGGGCTATGTGGGGAAAGTAAGGAGTTTGATATACTTAGATGATTAACAAGTATGAAAAAAATGACTTTGTAAATTAGGGTTGTCAACCTCCAGATAGTAGCAGGAGATCTCCTGCTATTACAACTGATCTCCAGCCGATAGAGATCAGCTCACTTGGAGAAAAGGGCCGCTTTGGCAATTGGACTCTTTGATATTGAAGTCCCTCCCCTCCCCAAACCCCGCCCTCCTCAGGCTCCACCCCAAAAACCTCCTGCCGGTGGCGAAGGGGGACCGGGTAACCCTATTGTAAGTTGATGAAAAGGAAGGGGGAAATTGTGGAATCTTTAAAAACGGGGGAAAGACAAGTTGTGTTAGGGCTTAGTGCCTCATAGACTTTTTGTGGAAATCAATTTGAGTGAATTGGAAAGCAGCATGTAAACTTTTAGAATAATTAAATAATAAAAGTATCCCAGTGAGGACTGAACATATTCTAGGAGGCATGGAAAGTTTATAGCAGTTGGGAATCAATTGAAGAATAGAAGAAATTGGGAAATCGGCTTGCCTGATACTCTTACTGTATCCTTGGGCAGGTGCAGACTTGGGTGACTGTGTGGGATGGAAATTTCAAAGCCATCAATTCCTCCCAGGTCCTCAGTTTGTTTCTTCTAATAGCAAACGTGAGGGGTCGAGTCCATATCAGGCAGTCAGGGAAACTCTCAGATATGGTCATGGTTTGTGTATACTTAGGAGGCTCCATACGTGTGCAGAAGAATATTCGTTTGCAATTAAACGAAAACAGACTTGAAGAGTTTGGAGCTTGATTACTGCCCTGAGAATGTTGGTCTGATGAGGGGAGAGGGATTTTGGAGAGGGTAGTTTTTCTACCTGCCCTGACCTGGATGGCCCAGGCTAGCCTGATCTCGCCAGATCTCAGAAGCTAAGCAGGGTCAGCCCTGGTTAGTATTTGGATGGGAGACCACCAAGGAATACCAGGGTTGCTGTGCTGAGGAAGGCACTAGCAAACCACCTCTGTTAGTCTCTTGCCATGAAAACCCCCAAAAGGGGTCACCATAAGTCGGCTGCGACTTGATGGCACTTTACACACACACACACACACACACACACACATTTTTTCTACCAGCTGTCCTGTACTACTGTTCATTTTTCAAAACTGTTCATTTGACTTTTCTGCAATAATAATACTAAAAACCCCTATAAACATCTGCCTGCACCAAAGCAGTAGAGCTATGGCTGACGGTCGAGTACTTGATGTTTGTTCAAACAGAGAATGCCTGCAGCTTCTGGGGGCATCTGCTGGAAAGCAGGTAGACTTGGGTTTAATCCTGCACGGTGATTCAGATGTTATATTATTTAGTTTATTTATAGGCCACTTTTCTTACTGAGGCTCAAGGTGGATTACAGAGTAAAGAACGAGGGGGGGGGAATGTCAAGTATACAGCATAAGGCATCCAATGCAGTAGGATTAGGAATACAAAATTCAAGGGTGATGATAGCAACAGCGAGAACAGGAAACTGCCTAAGGCAAAGTTGTTGTGTGAGCAGTGAAGAAAGTGCCATTACAAGGGATAAGATCATGCAGTAAAAGCCAGATGATATCAGCAGCAATTGTTGCAGTGGACTACAGGCCTATTTCCATATGAAGTGTCCTCCTAGGCTTGCAATCTAAATGGCCACAGGGAGGCAAGGGAAGGCGAAAGCAGGAAAGACAAATGTAAGCAGCCTTTGAAATGGCACAGGTGCAGATGTGCGCGCACATGTTCTGTTCAAAAGGGAATTCTTCATTGGCAGAGCTGCAGCGAGCCAGAGATTAGGAATTAAAGTAGCCGGGGGTGGGAGAGACGAAATTCTGAGCAAGTGACATATCCTGCTTCAAAATGAATAAATAACCTGTGCTGACTGAGCCATGCTGCATGATGTGAGCTATGTTAACATGAGCTGTATTATGCAAATCGATCAGGTTGCAGAATTCAGTCTGTTTCTGCTGTTCACAGGGAAGGGACATTTGGTGGGGGTGGGGGCGGCTGGAAATCCCATCTGTTTGGCCTGCCATCCTCTCTGACCCCTAAGATTTCTCAAGGCATCCAAGTTTGCTTCATTTTCGTTGGTGGTGAATCTTCTGTTTCCTTTACGCTGTCCATATATTAGATGCCATTTATAACACAATTGGCTCGTACACACAAAAACGGAACACTGTGTTGATTTTAAACTGGGGGCGGGGGAAATCAGCACGAAGGAAAAAGTCATGCAGAAATAAAAACAAGTTCATTTTTCACAAAGTAGCAATGACATTCGCACAGTCAGAATCACGTGGAACCCGACAGCTTTTGAAATTTGAACTTGGCCCTTACATTCAGTTTGCGAAATTGAGTGGTCCGAATTTTTAGGCCAGGTATATGCATGTGTGTGCTTTTAGGTGCCCTCTGAGCGCTATATATTTTATATATGTGGAGCAGGATGCAAGAAATCCCCACACTCTATTCTAAACTTTATTGCCTGCAAAATGTATTTATATGGGGTTTCTTCCATGTGCACTGATGTAGTCTGGTTCTCCCTCTCATTTTGGGGGGGATTTGTCATGTGTGTGATTGTCACATTGCTTGATGGTCCTTCATTGGATGACCCTACATGAGTCTCTTGCAGTATTGGTTTGATGTACCAGGATGAATTTTATCTAAGCAATGTGTTTGTTCTAGAGGCAACTCAGTTGGCTCTTGCTCAGTCCATGTCTATTGCCTGTGATGTTTAGAAATCTCTTTGAAATGGAATGTTGTGTTAAGTGTGATGGGAATGAGTATGGGGGAATATGTCTTCATGGATATGTCTTCATGGAAAGCCTACATGATCATAAGGTTTATGACAACCCTGTGATTCTTGGATTTTTTTGGTTAGCGAAGCTCACTTGGGTTCATATTCTCTGTGTTCTACATCCTTTTTCATATTTGGTTAATTTCCATTTGGGTAACAAGGTCATAGAATGGTTGTATGACCTTCTCTTATACCGGAATCCCTGGTTCATCTTGCTCAGTACTTTCTACTAGAAGGGTCTGAGTCAGTGGTCTTTCCCAAGCCTGCTAATGGAGATGCTGGGGATAGAACCTGGGACTTACTTTATTCAAAGAACGTCCTCTTCCACCAAGCTATGGCCATGGCTCAAACATCAGGGAAAGGGGGAGGAAACCAGTATACTTTGCTGAAGTCCATAAGGGACCAGCTTAGGTGCCATGCCATTTATTATTATATGGTTGATCTATGATATTTCAGAAGTAAACTAATCATGCCATTTTCTATATAGTTCATGAAACTGAATATATATTTTGGAAAAGTTACAAGTTTGTCCTAGGTCCAAAGGAACGATTATATTCTCTGCCAACCAATTAGATATTAGCAAATTGTGTGCCTAACAAATATGGAACGGTTGCTTTTGTTGGAATTGTGGCTGTGACTTTTGGGTTTGTTGTTGGTAAGATACGAGCTCTGTTCATTGGAAATGGTATAGAAAGAAAGAGAATGAGGCAGGAGATCGTTTCTTGGCTCCTATCTTCTTCCATGTACTTGCTGACACATCCCCAGATTTTAGTTTGGTTTTTCTGCATTAAATCTTCATTTTTATTCTGTACTAAAGATACTTGACTTGATCTGGATGCCCCTTGCTAGCCTGATCTTGTTAGATCTCAGAAGCTAAGCAAAGTCGGCCTTGGTTTGTACTTGGATGGGAGACCACAAAGGAAGTCTATGGTTGCTATGCACAGGTAGGCAATGGCAAACCACCTCTGTTTGGGTGTTGCCTTGAAAACCTTAGAAGGTCAGTATAAGTCAGCTGCAATTGGATGGCACTTTCCACCGAAGATACCTGCCATTAGGGGTGCACAATTTTTTTTGTGGGGGGGGGAGTTTTGGATTGAGGTATATTTGACCGGAACATTTTCAGGATTCCTGAATATTCCTGAATTCCCATAACAGCATGGGTTTTTTCGGGGGGTTTTCCAGGAAGCCAAAAAAATTCGGCTCCATTATAGCCTATGGGGGATCTTTTCAGGGCTCTGGGGGGCTGTTTTTAAGGTAGATGCACCAAATTTGCAGCATAACTACTGGTGACTCTCCTTACATGAACCCTCAAGTTTGGTAAACATTGGGTCAGGGAGTCCAATTTTATGGGGCCCTATGGGGAAGTTTTTGGGGCATAGCCTGAAGAGGGCATGGTTTGGGGAGGGGAGGGACTTCAGTGCCATAGAGTCCACTTGCCAAAGGGGCCATTTTCTCCAGGTGAACTGATCTCTATCGGCTGGAGATCAGTTGTAATAGCAGGAGCTCTCCAGCTGGTACCTTGAGTTTGGCAACCCTAAATCCAGGCATGGCTGTGTGCACCATCCGGGGTTGCTGAGTGTGGTCCTTGGGGTGCTTTGGGTAATCAGAAAGAGAAAATAAAGTCTGCCTCCCTACATTTTTTAATATTGAGCTATCATTACACTGCTGCAATCATTCACAACTGGATTATCTTGTCTACGCAGGACAATCCAGTGGTGAATAATTGCTATGACAATGGCGGGAGGATGGAGGCAAAGACGGCACCAGTACAACATGTTTTAAAAGTTTGCTCTTAAGTCCAAAGATCATAGAAGCCCACAAGAAACAGCTAGACCCACATTTTAAACCTAAATAAGAGTATAATATTTCAGGAAAGGAGACATAGACAGGAGTTGTATTTTCTTCTTCCAAAGGGGTTTTGTACCAGTCTTTTTCTTAATTATTCTTGATGTTTTGCCCATTATACCATTAGCTTCTTCACCGTACAGAGATAAATAGCCAGTATCCACAAGAACAAAGTGTGAACTGAAAGCATTTAATTATTGATATCTTAGTAACTGAGGTTCTGAAATGACGTTGTCAAATCCCATAATGATCAGACAGCAAATGCATCACTGACTTTGGCAAAAACAATCTTGGAATGCAGACGAAACCTCAGAATATGTGAAACAAGCAAGTTGAACAGCGGCGCTCAGTCTTTCCTGATGTACTTTGTATTTACAAAGGCCCTTTTCAGACAGTGCATCCCACATGCATCAGAAGCCCAGCAAATGCACGTACCAGGAGCGTACACTATCTCCCGATACACATGGCTGCCATGCTGTCTGAACAGGGAAATGTCTATATTTTGCATGCATGTACAGCTTCAACACGTGCAAATCAGAATTCTGAAAAAAAAAAATCAGTGGTCAGTTTGCACGTTTCTTTGCATGCATCGCCACATTCAGATAGCATTGTGACCAAACATATTGGGACGATCTACACATGGTTGGGAGGTTCCCAGTACATGTTGTAATGTTTGAAAAAGGCTTTAGTGTTCAGAATGTTTTTATTTCCTACAAATTTCTCTTATCCTCCCTTCCCCCACAGTCATGTTTTACAAATATTTCTTTCCATTCTGGTTCACTTCTGTGGTGGTGGGATGTTTACAAAGATACTTTTTCTGTTCTTCTGGTTGGCTGAAACCACTGTTTCTTTGATTACAAAAGCCGTTTATGAAACCGAGTAGGGTTCCCACGTCCCTCTTCGCCACCGTTGGAAGGTTTTTGGGGCGGAGCCTGAGGAGGGCGGGGTTTGGGGAGGGGAGGGACTTCAACGCCATACAGTCCAATTGGCAAAGTGGCCATTTTCTCCAGGTGAACTGATCTCTGTCCCCTGGAGATCAGTTGTAATAGCAGGAGATCTGCAGCTAGTACCTGGAGGTTGGCAACCCTAAAACCAAGTCTTCTGTAATCCATTGTTTTGAAATATAGGTTATAACAAAAGCACACACAGGTATATGTTTAATTCCTCCTGTTATTGTCATGTGAGCGGGATAAATGTCTCTGGGAAAAAAAAAACCCAGCCACAACACCATAAATCTGTTGACCAACTTGAAGGGTTACTTGATAAGGTGGTACAGTCCACTCATGGGATTATCCCTGCTCCATATTTTTCAGGGAGGAAATTGCTTGTCTTGAAAGTGTCTGGCCATCAAAAAGTGCCACCTCAGAGAGTAGGCTTCAAACCCCTCTTCTTTCGGAGGTGACACGTTTTGACACTGGACACATATTTCACTTTCAAACAAGCATCTCTTCATGTGAAGAAGACAGCAGTCTATTTATTTATTCTTTTAAAAATATATATATTTACATGCCACCTCCCTGTTATAAAGCTTTCAAAGGTGCAAGCTTTGTGAGAGAGGCCTGTACCGCTTCGGTGGGTTAAACCTGTGTCACTAGTGTTCACACCGTATAACGTTCCTTTCCTGAATTCAGTTAACCCAAATTGTTTTGGATTTATAGCTACCAGCTCTCCATCATTAAAATTTCGTCTTTTCTCCTCTGGATGTATTAAATATGTACACAATTTGACCATTTGTCTATTGATTAGTACTGAAGTTGTGCTGTAAAATTTGGGCCAGGAAGTGACAAACTCACTGAGGTAAATTTAAAGTGAGCTGAGTAACAGTCCTGAGTAATTGTAAGCCAGCTAGTTCAGTTGACTGTAGCAAGTATAAGGTGTTTTATATTCAGGGTTGCTAAGTCCCTGGTTGGGGCAGGGGTCCTCCCCCACCACCACCCAGAGTGGCAGATGTGGGGGGAAACCTGACACCAGCTGCGGCATCACGGCACTCCTAATTAAAAAAGTGTTAAGTGACATAGGGTAGCTCTAGGAATTGCCAGAAAATCTATGGTAAAACCATAGAGTTTCTGACAATTCCTAGGGCAACCTATCTCACTTTTTTTTTTTTTTTTTTACCAGAAGTGACATTACACTCCAGTAGGCATTGTTGGCCTCCATATCCCCACCTGCAGTTCTCCCACCAGTTGCCAGATGCTTCCTGCCAATCCTATTTAAATGTCATGTATAACTGGAATGTGGATCATGATTTCTGGATGCATTGTGTAGTGTTGACTCCAAACCTAACACACTAGTGGATCTCTTTAATGTGAAAGATACATGTAAGCCAAGACTTGTCACTCTGCCACTGACCACCTTGGCTGGTTGATGCAAAGTAGCCTCACGGCCACTTCCAAGACCTATAACTAATCATAAGTTCCTTTTAGGGTTGCCAACCTCCAGGTACTAGTTGGAGATTTCCTGCTATTACGACTGATCTCCAGCCAATAGAGATCAGTTCATCTGGAGAAAATTGCCACTTTGGCCATTGGACTCTATGACATTGATGTCCCTCTCCTCCCCAAACCCGACCCTCCTCAGGCTCCACTTTAGAAACCTCCCGCCGGTGGCAAACAGGGACCTGGCAACCCTAGTTCCTTTGCAGTATGGTGGGCTGGCACATGTGATCAGTTTATCCCATGTGTATTCAGGTTTCTTGGAGGATTAATGTTACTTTACCAAATTTAACAAGAGATGAACAATAATACAATTAACAGTGCATTCCTAAGGAGAGTTACTGCAGTCTAAGCCCATTCATTTCAATGCACTGTAAGGCCAAGAAAAGATAGCAGTTCTAATAGGTCCTGATTCATGAATCTCCCCTCCTTTGATTAGCCTACCCAATCAGCATTTCATGGTTAACTAAAATTGGTTCTCAAAGGGGTAAATATATGCAAATGTAACCTGACAAGGGTGTGGACTATCCTTTTATTACAAGTCCTAAATGTAGTAAATTATTACATGTTAACCAGTTCACGCAGTTTCTTCAACATTTTCAGATCCATTGGGAACTGACAACTTGTGTCAGCCTCAGTGCATTGAAATAATTTGGTTCAATGGTCCTTAACTCCAAGGTTGCCTTTGGAATGAAAGGAAGGTACATCAGAACGCTGAGTTGCCGATAAAGCCATAGAATCCATTTTAAAGGTTGCCAAGAAAGCAGAGTTCCATGTGGCTAGATAAACTCCCATGACTTAGCAACATGTACTATCCATTTGACTTTCGACAGAAGAGCTGCAGGCAAAATGTAGGTTGTGATCTTCTGATAGTTCTTGAGGTGGGTCCTAATAGATCTCTGAAAGCTACTGTCCCCTGGAGCCAGAGGGAATCCTCATTTCTGGGTGCTCCTTGGTTTACAAGTGGCTCTCTGGGCAAGCTGAGTCTTCTCTTCCATCCCGTTTTCCAGAGAATTCCCATTCCTGCAGTGACTGAACCCAATTGCTTGGGCAAGCAGCCAAGTTTTCTCTCCCCCTCCTTTCTTGGTCACATTGTAGCTTCTGCCCTCCATTGAAGGTATAAATAATAATGCTGTCACAAATCGTTGTTTAAAAACATAAATGAAATTATCACTTAACTTGCCTCGGTATTTCTCGTCTGTACAATAGTAATGTTAATTGGCTAGCCCTGAGCAGGTCTTTGTGTAGCGTTGTTCAGGCTTGATGTTAGGATCCCTGGTAGGCAATAAATGAGATGTGACTTTGTGCTTATACTCCAGCGTATGGCTCATGTGGTACAGCAAGCAATTACAACTGGCTTCACCTTCTGATGGAGCTGTTTTGCAACTGACTGTGCTAGCAGGTATGTGTTCCAGCGCCATGAAACTCTTGGAAGAAACCGTCCTCCCATCACAGAGAGACAATGACACCTATGAATTGCATTTTACATCCCCAAAATTGTGCAATTTTGAAAACTAAAAGTTTAATCATTATTATGCAGTTCATCAGTAGAGTTGCCAGGTCACTCCTTGCCACCGGCGGGAGCTTTGCAGGGGCGTGGCTGGTGGAGGTGTCACATGGATTGTTCCCTTCATGGCCCTTTTCTGCCCCCCATGGCCCTCTTCTGGCCCTCTTCTGCCCGTTGACCAGCTGAGGCTTGGCGGGCAGCCTGGTGGATTGGCGGGCTTTTGCCTACCCCCGCCAGGCAGTTGGCAAGCCTATTCATCAGGCATGTAGTTGCATGTTTCTATCACACTAAGAGAGATCACCCTGAGCTGGACAGCCCAGGATAGCCCCATGTTGTCATATCTCAGAAGCTAAGCAGGGACAGCCCTGGTTAGTATTTCGATGGGAGACCACTAAGGAAGTTGAGGGTTGCTATACAGAGGCAGGCAATGGCAAACCACCTCTATTCGTCTTTCCTTGAAAACTCTACGTGGTCGCCGTAATTCGGCTGCCACTTGACAGCACTTTCCACCACCCAGAGAGATTACAGGGTAGGAGAGTTCTGTGACCCACAGATCTCTACCTGTTTGGGCCTGACAAAGTCCCTGTGAATGCAGATATTTCCAGTTGATGCAGGCGGGCCCTGAACTGTCAAAGGCAACCTCCCACTGAATTCCTTTCTCTAGTACATGGGCTTGTCTGTCCTATAAGGTGCAGCTGTGGGGCTTTCCGTAAGGCTTTCCCTTGGCTGTCTGAACATACCAGGGTGAAAACAGTAGGAAATGAGTAAATTAATTAGCACAACCCCCTAAAAAGTTGAGTCTGTATTTATATTAATTAGCACAATTATATTTGAATTGATGAGCACGGTCCAAAAAAAAGGTTGTCTGAGTCTATTTTTAAACAGTCAAAAGTTACTGGCATGTATTTGGCCTGAATCAAATCGGGAAGGGGGGGGGGAACTAAACCAAAACAAACCACCTTTAAATTCCCTGGCTGGAATATAATTTTCCATTAATATATTTAATTAAAAGATAGTTCTGTGTTTCCTCTTCAGTTCTCTCACAGGTATGCAGGCTTCCATGTTTATTAATAGTATTCGATCAAATGAGGGAGATGTTAGACTTCAAGCGTTGTGAGCGCGTCCTTTTAGGAAATGTGCATACACAATTTTCAGGAGTATTTTGTTGTGAAGCTCCCACCACCCCCACCCTTGGAAACAAGGGTGCTTCTGAAAACTAGGGTTGCCAACCTCCAGGTGGTGGCTGGAGATCTCCAGCTATTACAACTGATCTCCAGGCGACAGAGATCAATTCCCCTGGAAAAAAATGGCCGCTTTGGCAATTGGACTCTATGGCATTGAAGTCCCTCCTCTCTCCAAACCCCGCCCTCCACAGGCTCCACCCCCAAAACCTCCCGCTGATGGCAAAGGTGGACCTGGCAACCCTAATGATTACTATATCATCTGGCCTAGATCTATGTGCCTGAAAGATGTGCTCAATGGTTCAATTCTTCGTCTGTGAGAAGGCTATTTTAACATGAGGCACCATCACTAAGAATACTTCTTCTACTGGAGAAAATGGCCGCTTTGACAATTGGAATCTATGGCATTGAAGACTCTCCCCTCCCCAAACCCCGCCCTCCTCAGGCTCCACCCCCCAAAATCTCCAGGTAGTTCCCAACCCGGAGCTGTGAACCCTACTGAAAACTGTCCAGACACTGTCCTTCAGTGTTACTACTCTGAAGATGCCTGCCACAGTTGCTGGCGAAACGTCAGGAAAGAAAATTCCAAGACCACGGTTACACAGCCCGGATAACCTACAAGAACCAATGAACTCTGACCGTGAAAGCCTTCGACAATATTTTGTCCAGTTTTTATTTATAGGGCAGAGAAAGCTTTAGAATGAAACCTGGCCAAACAATTGGAAGGAAACTTATGGCAAAAATTATTTTTGCTTAAAAAATCAAAACAAAAAACGAGACTTACTTTATGGCAAACAAATGCTGTATTTTCTTCATAGGCTACGTACAGACAAATAACGTTCAGGCATAGAAAAGCTTCATGGACCGGGGGAGAAATAGCAGGAAGAACATGGAATAGAGACAGCGCTTCACCAAACAAATCCCCCTTAATTAAAAAAGTCCATTTTAGATTTATCAATACAAACCTCCCCTTTAAAAAAAAAAAATCCAGAATGAGCAGGACCAATTTGATAAATGGATGAAGTGTGGGGTTCGTCTTCTATTTTTTGACTTCTGTTTTAAGGAACACTATACCATAGACAGCAGCGTAAACATTTATATCTGTTTTGGAGACATGCTCCCAAAATTAAACAAGTTTGCATTTCTTTTCCAAATCAGATATCCCCCCCCCCACAGTAATACAGGCCTCCTGATTTGTAAATCTTTTTTTTTTAATTCCTGCCGCTGCGTCTGTTCAAGGTGCAGTTCCAGAAGGAAGAGGTCGGAGCTGCAGTCCCCGCAAACGGCCACTGCAAAGGACCTCAATGCAGCTTTTCTTTTCTTTTTTTCTGCGCAGGAGGCAATGCTGGAAATATTCTGTGGGGGCTTTGCGTAAATAATGTTTAAGGTTTCAGAAACTGCTAATTACATTTGCTGCGTAATTGATGATATGGCGCTAATGCATTGGGATATTTCATCAGCATTTTCCTGAACTGTTCCTCTGAGAAAAATATTCCAACTAAAATGCAGGTTTCCTCAATTCTTAACGTGCTCTAAAATGTCAAAGCCAACACATTTGTCAGAGTTTTCTGCACACAAATCCCCAAGCGTTTCCCTGCCACATGCCATCTTCCCATACCCTACCCAAAAGCATATTTTGGGGGTGTGTTTTGCCTATGTGAGAGATCCCCCTCTCTGAGTTTGCTTCTCCAAATCAGTTGCTCAGACGTTGATACAGAAACAATAGATTTATTGAAGCCTTCAGGAGATGAGACAGGCACAGGTAGAAAGTTGCAAGTGAGGGGCTATACGGGTTTACAGAATATATTGACTCCAGGGCACTGGGGCACTGGGGTTCACACTTATTGTTATGGGAAGTTACAAGCTTGGCATAATACAAAACATCAGACGGATCCCAGGAAGTCTGGTGCGGCTATCACACTTCCAAGGCCGCACCGGCCTGAGGGAGTACTGGCAGGAAGAACAGCGGGGGGGAAGATACATGGGCCATCAGGCCTGGCGCCTGAGACCAGAAGGTGTGAACTGCTTTTACGAGTTCACTGATAACACCGCAGGTGATGGAAAGCAGAGACACAAAGACAGAGACCCTCACAGCCTACCTCAACACCCTTCTTGCTTTCTAAGCTGTGTCCTTTCCCTAGGGTTCCCACCTGTTCGGTGATGGGGGGCAGTTGCCTGCCAACTCACAGGGCTGCCCGCTCTCCTCTGCTGACTGGCGGGTGGAAGTAGGCCAGCTGAGGCAGGGGGGCTGTGAACTGCACTGCAATTCCGACACGTCCAGGTTGTCCCCAGAAGTGCCGGCGAATCTCTAGCACTCCCTCCCAAAACTCTACGGTTTCCGTAGAGTTTTTGGAGGGAATCGCTAGAGCGCCCCGTGCGATTCCGGCAGTTTTGGGGTAAACCTGGAAGTGCTGGAATCGTGCCACATGTGTGCTTATGCATGTGCATGGATTTCTCGCCCACAGACCCAGGCAACAAAAGGCTCCAACCAGAGGCCAGGTAGAACCTGGCAACCCTACCTTTCCCCCTCTCTGTATATTTAACCCCTAGCTTGCCAGCAGCATCTTCCATAAGATATTTTCCAGAAAAAAGTGATATTTTTGTAACGTGATTGAATTGGATCTGGGTCTAGGGCTGTCAGCCTCCAGGTAGTGCCTGGTGATCTCCAGAATTACAGCTCATCTTCAGTCTACAGAGATCTCTTCCCCTGGAGAAAATGGCAGCTTTGGAGGGTGGACTGTAGGGCATTATACCCAGCTGGGTCTCTCCTCTCTCCATACTCTGCCCTTCCCAGACTTCTCTCTCAAACCTCTAGGAATTTCCCAACCCAGAGTTGACAACCCTATTTGAATCCTATGACTTTATTTCCTGTTAAGTGAGATCTCATGCTCTGGATAAAGGAGTCTTCTGGTCCTCATTTAGTGGAAAGGGGTTGTAGGATCCAATCCATTTTTAATATTTAATAAACAACCCCAAATGTGCACAGCTCTTCAAAGAACCAAAATAGGACAGGCCCGTGCCTCAGGGATCTTGCACTTTAAATGCCGGCAGTGGGGTAGGGTTTCCAATCTCCAGGTGGTGGCTGGAAATCTGCTGGGATTTTAGCTGATCTCCAGGCGACAGAGATCAGTCCACCTGGAGAAGATGGCCACTTTGGAAGGTGGACTCGCTGGCATTATACCCCATTGAAGTCCTTCCCCTCCCCAAATCTTGCCCTCAGGCGCCATCCCCAAAATCTCCAGGTATTTCCCAACCCGGAGGTGGCACAGGAAGGAAAAGGAATAGCAGCAAGGATGATTGTGAGTGTATGCAGTTATATAGTTGTTGTTTTTCCTTTCAGCTTTTATTTCAGTTGGGGACATGGCTACAGTTCACACCCCTGGTTAGTTAATTGCAATAGTGACCTCCAGTCTCTCGCCAGCTCTCCTCTCCTTCCCTCTCCGGGTCCCAGTGGATGAAGCACTGTAGGAAAAAACACACACACCCAGGAATCTGTTTCTTGCCCTGAATAATTCACAGTCTAATTTAGTCAGCATTAATTAATGTAGTCAAAACAATTCACCTATTTTTATTAATGCGAATAGCAAATTTGAAAAACAATTAGTTTATTATAAGGGAAATCGGAGTATTTTGACAGTGCCCATTAGCTCTGCAAGATTTCCAGTATGGCTCTTTTTTTTTTTTTCCTCCCCATAAATTTAGCAGCTGCTTTATTCTACTTTTGGCAAAATCTGCAGAACAACAGAATTTAGTCTAAGGAAAGGGCAAAGTGGGGAATTGAAATGTGGAGTTTTGAAAAATGTTCACACTTTCCTTTGCTTGCACTGGGAACTGGACCCATACATAGGGTTGCCAACTTCAAGGTGGTCGGAAACAAAATAAAGTACCAAACAACAACTGGAATGCAAACACAAATTTAGTGCAAGTGAGACATCAGTGCAGAAAGTGAAACAATGACAAACATCACAATACAATTCTAGAATACATTGCTCCCAACGGAGTCTTCAATGAGAACGTCTAAGACTCTTTGCAAAGGTCCCAAGGACTTCATATAAGAAGCAAAAAGCAGAACAGGTCAGGTCGTGGTCGAGAGATCAGTCTTCCTGCTAAAAATGGCTGCTTTGGAAGGTGGACTCACCCCATTGAGGTCCCTCCCCAAACCCCACCCTTCTCAGGCTCCACCCTCAAAATCTCCTGGTATTTCCAACCCTGAGCTGGCAACACTATTGGTTGTCTAGGGGAGGAAAATTAAAAAGAAAAATAGGGCCTCGCCTATATACTGGAATTTCTGACCATAGAGTTCCTGACAATTCCTAGAGCTACCCGGAAGTGACAAGGGTAGCTCTAGGAATCGCCAGACATTCTAATGTAATTTTTCTCCTGAGACTCTGCCCCTCCTCCCCTTGCACCACCCACCTGCCTGTTGCATGGCACTGCCTGGATATCCTATACCCAACTCAGGCTTGAGTCTGGTGGAAAGCCATCAGACGCCTGGTGGGGATTTGACTGATAGGTTGGAGACAGGCATACTGGAAGGGGGAGGATGAACAAGAGGAAATACTTTCAGACTTTGTCAATCAGATGAATAACATGAATGTCTGCTGAACTGGTTTGCACTGGGTTTTCTGCAAACACTTGTAATAATGCTGCCAATCCAAACAGAATGGCAGTCATGAATGCTGCTACAAACTACTTAGATGAACACCAAATTATCAGGTTTTTTTTTTAAACACAGCATTTGTTTATGCCTGAGTGATATGATTTGTGACTGATTTAACTATTTCAACAACTGCGTGCTGAGTAGGGTTTCCAGCTCACGTTTGGGAAATACCTGGATATTTTGGGGGTGGATGCTGAGGAAGGCAGGGTTTTGGGATGGAAGGGGCATCAAGGGGGTTTAATGCCATAGAGTCCCCTTCCAAAGTGGCCATTTTCTCCAGGTGAAGTGATCTCTGTCGCCTGCAGATCAGTTGTAATAGTGAAAGATCTCCAGCCACCACCTGAAGGGTGGCAACCCTACTGCTGAATAAAGTAAGTGTGCCTCTGGAGGGAGTACAACTCTGTGTGAGAATGCAGTAGCGTGTTTTATTTAAAGGTATGGGTGTGTGTGTGTGTGTGTAAAGTGCCGTCAAGTCGCAGCCGACTTATGGCGACCCCTTTTTGGGGTTTTCATGGCAAGAGACTAACAGAGGTGGTTTGCCAGTGCCTTCCTCTGCATAGCAACCCTGGTATTCCTTGGTGGTCTCCCATCCAAGTACTAACCAGGGCTGACCCTGCTTAGCTTCTGAGATCTGATGAGATAGGCCATCCAGGTCAGGGCATACTGCTGTTGAAAATGGAGGCTCTGTTCAGCTAGGGTAAAAATGGAGGCCCTGTTCATGTGTTACAGTGAATGCACAGATCTCCTGCCTGTATGTGTGTACATCTGTTTGTAAGAAACATGCATTCATTGTACAGATGAAACGGGACCAGTACCTAGATAAATGTGGGGTTTAAATCACATGTTCAGCTGAATGTGCATTGAATGTTATCCCCAAACATGGGATTTGAGTTTTCTTTGATCATCAACTTGAAGCATTGTGGTGTTCAAGGCCCATCAGTTTTGCCGATTGCATATGTTGATGGTAGGGTTGCCAACCTCCAGGTGGTGGCTGGAGATTTTTCACTATTACAACTGATCTGCAGGCGACAGAGATCACTTCACCTGGAGAAATTGGCCACTTTGGAAGGGGACTCCATGGCATTAAACCCCCTTGATTTTGGGTCTGGGGAAAAGAGGGGTCTCAGCAGCTAACAATGCCATAAAGTCCACCTTCCAAAGCAGCCATTTTCTCCAGGGGAAGTCATGTCTGTAGTATGGAAATCAATTGGAATTCCAGCCCCACCTGGAGTTTGGCAATCCTACATAGAGCTACAATGTAACACATTGAGGGTACTAGAATGGTTGCATATATAATAGAGTTTTCTTGCTCCTGGCAATAGATGTTATAGACCAGTTTCTAGACTCTTCCTAAGAGACAAAGAGAAGGAGCAGAAAGATCTGGAGGTGGGCTCTGGGGCTACTTGACGATAAAGATGGCAACCCATATCAGCCCCATCTGTTGATCTCAAATCACAAATAAAAAATAGGGATTTATAAACAAGGTTATAAATAACCAATCAGTGGCTTCTTTGCTTAGCTAATTCTTTTATAAAGTCTTTCTTTGGGTTTGTCCGTAAATTTTCAATGCCATCCTAAGAGCACTTTCCTGGGAGAAAGCCCCATTGAATAGGCTTGAGTTGGACTGTGAGTAGGGTTGTTCTGTTTGGAGTCCAGCCAATAATCTACATAGGATTAATTATGAGGACTCATCATGACATTCTAAAGTTGGAAGGGACCCAGTGGATTGGCCTAGCTCCAGTCCTTAAGACCATGGTGACTGTATCTTGAATTTCATATGGCTGTTAAAACCCCATGGCCATTTTCCTTCTTGGAAACGTTACACCTAAGGACAGAGGCTAAAAGGTCCGACTGTTCCAGATTCCCTTTTCCTTTTCCTTTCATATTTGCTATAAATACTGCAGATTATTCTAATTTAATTGCTGCAACATTATAGTTACACACATTTTAGAACATTTTAGTACACTTTTAGTATTGGGCCTTTTCTGTCCTTCAGTTTTTATTGCAGTGATCTCATTGACAGGTGGAAACCAGTAGAACAGCTGCCTATTTATGTTCACAAATGCTAAATGGAATTTCTTTCCTGGTCATCTACAGCTCTGTAAATGTGATGTCTAGATCAGTGATATGTAATTTTACTCAGCTGTTAGCATGAGTGCCTGGATGTTCAGGGGCATTTCCAATTCCAATCTCTTTATGTAAAATACTTCTAAAGTGCCTCCCCCACAAATGTGGGTTCTAGGTGATTGATAAATGTATCCAAAACATAAACAACAACGTCGAATTTTTCAGATGAGTAACCATGCTGGTTTGCAGCAGAATAGCAAAATTGGAGTCCAGTAGCACCTTAAAGACCAGCAAGATTTCAAGGGTATAAGCATTCAAGTGTCAACTCCCTTTATCAGATGAACTCAGAATGCACCCTATATACATAGGGTTGCCAACCTCCAGGTAGTAGCTGGAGATCTCCTGCTATTCCAACTGATCTTCAGCCGATAGAGTTCACCTGGAGAAAATGGCTGCTTTGGCAATTGGACTCTATGGCATTAAAGTCCCTCCCCTCCCCAAACCCCACCCTCCTCAGGCTCTGCCCCAGAAATCTCCAGGTATTTCCCAACTCGCAGCTGGCAACCCTATATATACACCACAAGTTAAGCTTTAAAAATATACATTAGCCATAAACCAGTACAAATCAACACAAATGTGTTTGGAATAAAGTCACCTTACAGGTTCTTCTGAATGTAGATGAAGAGGAAACGGTCTCACTTCTGCTGGTGGTCCATTCCTGTGCACCTGAACAACCCCAGAAGAAGTCCTGGAACGGTCTGCTAGTTTCCAGACACCTCTTTGTTAAGATGCTCCTGATCTGTTTTTGCCAGGCTTTGGACCTAGTTCAACAAATTTGTTTTCTTTGATTCACAGGAGATTACTCTGAGGTCCTCTCTAGGACACAAACTGTCACGCTAGAAAATCAGGATCAGGTAGCAGCTAATGAAGATCCATGGATATTTCAGATTTCAGGATTTCAGGCATCCTGGTATTGTTGCATTCTGGACATGACCTCAAGTTGCGTTGCTTGAGATGAAATGACTTGAAGGTGGGATCTGATACAACTCTTTCCTGACTGGTTCAATGACCCTCAATGAATGAGAAGTTGAATTTTTGTTTGTTGTCAAGGGTTTGCACACAAATGTTGAACGAAGGAGGAGAGTATGGTTCCTGATCAAGCAATAGTTCAATATATGTTTAAAACATCCTTGGGTGCATCAAATGATATTCCTTTCCTTTTATGGTTAGAAACATTCTATGTTACTTTAGAACGGGTGGTCCAGTGTTCCCTACCTACAAGTGGATATTATTTACTGCCCATGGCACATGTGTATATCCCATCTTTTTCAAAGGAGTTCAGGATAGAATACATGGACAATCTCCTTTTATCTTCTATCCACGTGTGTGTGATGTGCTGTCAAGTGGCAGCAAATTTATGGCAACCCCTCATGGGATTTTCAAGGCAAGAGACTTAAGAGGTAGTTTGCCATTGTCTGCCTCTTCACAGAGACCATGGACTTCCTTGTTGGTCTCCCATCCCAGTACTAACCAGGGCTGACCCTGCTTAGATTCTGAGATCTAACAAGACCAGGCTAGCCTGGGCCATCCAGGACAGGACATCTTCTATCTAGGAAATGTTTATCCCTCGTGCATTGTTCTCCAGTCTGCATTATATCTCCATAACAACTCTGTAAGGTAGGTTTGGCTGAAAAAGTGTGACTGGTTCAAGAACTTCCAGAAAGATTAATGGTGGTCTGAGGGGAGTGGGGTTGAACCCAAGTTTTCCATATCCTGGTCTAACACTCTAACTACTACACTACACTAGCACTCAATCTCACTTCACAACAATATTGTGAGCTAGAAGAGATCCACTGGGCCAAAACTGTGCAGTGAGCTTTATGTAAGACTTCAAGTAGGATGAAGACAGAAGGAAATTAGGAATGGAAGACCACAGTCTGAGATAGATTTAGGGTTGCCATATGTCCACTGGGGGCAGGAGATCTCTTGCCCCCAGCAGGTGTTGCCCACCAGTACTCCAGCAGTTAGTATGAGGGGGGACAAAACCTTCTGTCAGTATGGGGTGATGCCACTTCTGGGAAAACACAGACATGATGTAAATCCTCTCTAGGAATCACCAAAGACTATGGTTTTACCACAGAGTTTCTAGAAATTCCTAGGGAGACATGATGTCACTTCCTGGCTTTCTCAGAAGTGATGTCACGGCATTGCTGAGGGCTGCCTTTGAGTGGAAGAGATTGTACCTCAGCGGTAAAGTTATATGTTCTGTGCCTCGGGTCAAGTAGATCTTGGTACATCAGCCTCTATGTGCTAATACCAACTGGTTTTGATACTGTTTCAGAACTCTCTGCCCTGGGGCATGGGTAGTTGAGGCTGTGGTATGCCTGTCTGGATTCAGACATGCTAAGGCCCTGCAAAATATCAGGTTTAAGTGGCCCCATAGCATTTCCCATGAAAATTGTGCTGCCAACATCTAGGTAGGGTGTGGAGTTCTCCCGGATATACGACTGATCTCCAGACTGCAAGGATCAGTTGCCCTGAAGAAAAGGGCAGCTTCAGTGGGTGGACTCCATGACTTCGCATCTCTGGCGAGCTCCCTCCTTTCACCAAACTCCAACCTTCTTAGGCCTCGCCCCCAAATCTCCAGTAATTTCCCAACCCAGACTTGGAAACCTGACCCCGAAATGGCAGTTTAGTGTTTTGTGTTTAGAGGGTCCTCATAATCCAAGGCCATAAACTGTAGCTTGGGTGTAACTCCAGTTCTGGCTGTGGGGGAAACAAAAGCAACTTTCAGCGTTGGTTGTGTCCTTCTTTGAATCCTAGCCAAAAATTCCTTTATGTGCTGGCAGACAGCAGAATGAGCGTAACAACAGCAGTACGACTTGGTGCAACTCAAGACAACTTACAAGCGGTGTAAGTCAACTCTAATGATTCTAAATATGCTTTCATATTTAAAGTGTACTTAGCAGGATTGGCCACCCGTCAAACACTAGTGCCCAGGTCGTGATCTCCCCTTCATAATAGCCTCCCGCTAATAGAGTTTTTATTATTTAGATTTGGCAGGAGTACATGCTTTTATTGAATGAACTTCCTGCTAAGTTTCTGAAGGGAGCAATCGTTGGTTTATAGCATAATTGCTCTATATGTTGATAATATCTTTTATTCTAATTGTTTTTCATTGTTTTTAATAAAAAGAATTGGAATAATAGAAGACACAGTACAAGATGATTTCCCCCCCTTTCGTTATTCATGGTATTAAAAAAAAATCCCAAATAAGCGTTTTACAGGGGGTAAAAAGGTTTCTTTCCAAAAGTGCCTAATTTAAATCCGTTTATACAATGAACTAGCTAATGCTCTTTTTTGCATTGAGAGGTGTAATGCTTTTATACTTTTTTATGAATAGAATTGTAGGAAACGGGGGGAGAGAAAAGTTCCATTGTGTAGGATATGGTGAGTTTTCTACTACAACCATCTTTTATCAACAGATGGCATCCGGTACATGAAAAATAATTAAAAAATAAAATGAAAAGAAATCCAGAATGAATTAAAGTGCTTCTTTGCATTCTGATCTGCATTTTGGGGGGGGCTTAGGAATTTTTATGGTGAATTGCCATATTATCTGTTACATCAGCTTACAATGAGGCTCCTATCAGACATAAAACAGATTTATAATATCATTAAAACACAATATCAAAGAATGAATAAGCAATTCAATAAAATTACAATAACACAAAGATAAAATGAAAGCCTTTTCAATAACAGTTTTATGCAAGAACATTTTGCAGACAAATATGTGTTTATAGATCTTTTAAATGTACATTTATTATGCTGCTCCTAATAGAGCCACAGGGGTTAATTTTCTTCCCTCTGTGTTTTTTTATAAGTGGTTCAAAAACCAGCTGCAAAACTCAATAGATAGTTTTCAGTCTTGGAACTGATTTCAGGAAGAGGAGCGTTTGTAGCGCCATGTGGGGTGTGTTGATTGAAGGGAGACTCTGGGAAGAACTGAAAACTGGTTCAAAACCAGAGCTGTTTCCGTGGAAGTGGGTTGAGAGAGGGGTTTTTTTTAGTCCAATTGTATGGGGACTACCTCTTCTTTGCTCTTACTTGGATGTTCCCAGATAGCCTAATCTTGTCAGACCTTGGAAGGTAAGCAGGGACCGCCCTGGTTTGTACTTAGGTGGGAGACCACCAAGGAAATCCAGGGTCGCTACAAAGAGGCAGGCAATGGCAAACCACCTCTGTTCATCTCTTGCTTTGAAAACCCAATGGGGTTGCCATAAGTTGGCTGTGATTTGACAGCACTTCCCACCACCGTCTCTTCTTTCATTCCTATTATTTTATTGAATGGTTTAATCAGACTAATAATCGAAGGAGGCATTCATATGGCAGATTCAACTGTTAAGTTAAAATGGGTGCAATTTTGGGGTTGTTTTTGGGCTCTGGTCACCAGGATTCCTGCTCCTGGCCTCTGGCTCCCCACTGCTGTTCTAGGCAGCGACAGGAGAAAAATGGGGGCAGGAGAGAAATGCCATCACAACCATGCTGCAAATGTCACTTTGGGTTGCATAACTGTAAGTGACATCACTCATTACTGTGACACTCTAGCAATCTCTGAAATGTCTATGGTAAAATCACAGATCTGTGGGAGATAGCTAGAGTGTCACAGTGACATATGATGTCACATCTTGTTATGTGACAGGAAGTGACATCATGCACAGCTATGTGACTCATAGCCCTGGCCCCAAAACTCACTTGGCTGGCAACCCTAGTTCTGGTGCTTGCCTCCTTCCCTTCTCAAATGGAATACAATGAAACAACCCCAGACAGAAAGTAATTTCAGCTACCCATAATATACAAATGCAGGTGCAAGGGTTAGTTGCAGCTAGTGCCACCCCACAAACATATATGAATGATGTTTAAACCAGAGTTTAATTCATGTTGATTTAAACTTGGTTCTCCTAGATTCTAGTCCAAGACTAACCACTACATACTGCTAACTTTTAGTCAGTGTGGTGAAACTAACTGTGGCTCTACCATGAACCTACAGTTGTATATTAGGAGGTGGATTCCTCCTAATATTCCTCCAGTTGCATTGCACATAAGGTTATTATTGTCCTTATTACTTACTTTATAGTCTGCCTTTTTCGCTGAGACTGAAGGTGGATTACAAAATCTAAATTGATGTAAAAGGAGACGCATAAGACACACAATAAACAGGGTACTAAGATTTGATTAGAAAAAGTTAGAAAACAATGCAGTAAAAACAGTATGATGACGTATAAGAAATGCAAAAAACGGATTACAGGAAATAGAAAACAATGCAATAAAAACAAGATAATGTTTACAATAAGCACTGGCATGAACTAGAGTCCTTGTCCATTTGTAAAGGCATCCTCCTGGGCAATTCCATTTACTGGGACCCTGTTCCCTTTATAAAAATGCCTTCCTGAACAATTCCCTTGTGTACATTCTGTAGAACAATAGGAGTATGGGAGCCTTCCTGCTCAGGCAGGCCATTCCCTAGGGTTGCAAGATCCCTCTTTGCCACCGGCGGGAGGTTTTTTGGGCGGAGCCTAAGGAGGGTGGGGTTTGGGGAGGGGAGGGACTTCAATGCCATAGACTCCAATTGCCAAAGCGGCCATTTTCTCCAGGGGAACTGATCTCTAACAGCTGGAGATTAGTTGTAATAGCAGGAGATCTCCAGCTAGTACCTGGAGGTTGGCAACCCTAACAGTTATACTTTGGGTGGCCAACTCCTGGTTGGGAAATTGCTGGAGATATGGGGGCCGAGCTTGGATAGGGTTCAGTTTGGGGACAGGAGAGATCTCAGCAGGTGTGTAGTGCCATGGCGAACTTCAGGCCTTGCCCGCAGGTTGGCAATCCTGGCTTACACCCTGCTACAAAAAGTTCCCCCCCCCCAAAATGGTCCCCCATTCATTAATCAACTGCATCTTGAATTGATTTAACTTTGGATCCAATCAAATTAAAACTTCCATCTCCGGTTCTCATACACGTCATTTAATGGTCATGGTGTCTGGTTCACCTGCATCTTAATTGCACGTCCTGTTGACATTCGTTGCTTTTATTTCAGGATCTAGTTGTGGTCCCTTGGAAACTGTTGCATCTCTCCCTTTCTTTTCACTGCTCCATGCGCCAGATAATAGAATTACTTTACTAAAAAGGTGGGGAGGAGAGAGTATCGGTTGGGGGAATTAAGCCAAAATATCAGGAAGGAGCATCTTATCCGTTTTGTTTTATGCATCGTTTCTCCTTTGTTACTCTGAAGATCAAATTGTGTTTGCGGTGTTTTGACACTGAACGAGAGACAGATCTTCACGAGTCTTTAAACCTAGAGATGAGAGTCTTTTCAAACCAAACAGGTTTCCCTTGTGGTTCCCCCAAATTCAGCGCTGGGTACAAGCTTTAGAAGAAATCCTGATTAGTGTTAGACTCATACAGGCATGGTGGTA